>NC_060268.1:183720490-183767281 GCF_021613505.1 Equus quagga | reverse complement strand
TAGTCAGTGCGGACAC
This sequence comes from Equus quagga, assembly GCF_021613505.1. Lineage (NCBI taxonomy): Eukaryota > Metazoa > Chordata > Mammalia > Perissodactyla > Equidae > Equus > Equus quagga. The sequence continues at coordinate 183,767,265 of NC_060268.1, read as the reverse complement.
AAAGCAGTGAGTGTGGACACAGGGCAGTCAGCGTGGACACAGGGTGGTGAGCGTGGATATGGGGTGGTCAGCATGGACACAGGGCTGTCAGCGTGGAGAGGGGGCAGTCAGTGTAGATGGGGACGGTCAGTCTGGACATGGGGCCATCAGTTTGGACACAGAGGGATCAGTATGGACACAGAGCAGTCACTGTGGACACAGGGCGGTCCGTGTGGACACAGGGTGGTCAGTGGGACTAAAGAGTGGCCAACAGGGAGAAAGGAGAGTCATGGGGACAAGGGGAGGTCAGGAATGGTTGGTGGGGGCATAGGGCGCTCAGGGACGAGGATGGAACCAGGGGCAGGTGGTGTCCAGGAAGTAAGTTGGGAGGAAGGAGTGGCCACAGGGCCTGACCTGGCACATGGAGTGCACGGGGCGCAGAGTGACCCCCAGATCCACAACTTGGAGGCCGGTGGTGATGTGAGAAATTCTGCAACATGAAATTCCTAGCTCCCTTCATAGTTAGTTGTAGACACGGGGCAGAGGCTGCTCCTGCATCCCGGGGAACAGCCCACGTGTACGAGATGAAAGGTGCCGGCGAGTGGCTGACGCTGCCAGCACAGAGAAAGGGAGAAAGGCGGGGCAGGAAGGACCCACACCCACCGCATTTCCGGCCTGTCCTCCCTGCTAGGGCAGGGCGGGCCGGGTGGGCAGTGCCCACTGCTGAAGACACCGCCCTGGCCCTTCTGAAGGGGACAGGTGTGAGGAGGGGCCTGCAGACCTCGTCAGTCCACAGCCCTGTAGTCTCCTTCACCCGACAATTACCCGCTTCCGTTCAGCACAACATCCTGGACCTTCCTCTTCAAAAGGGAGTCCTGAAGACTTCCGCCTGGGGCGACATATTCCACGAGCCAAGGCCTGACAACAGGTGGCAGGCAGACCAGCCGGCCGTGCCTGTTTTATCGCAGAAGGGCGAGCAGGCGGAGAGGTACACGTTACAGAATTCACATTGTGTGCCCATTACCAGCCTAGGCGACGAAAAGAAATGCCACAGACCTAGAGGTCCTGTCCATCATCAGTGAAAAAGCTGGGAAGGGATCCTGAGTCTCTCTGCAATCACCCCCACATTATTTTTTAATTTGCATCACTTAGGTATTTGCCTCTCAAAATGAGACTCATCTGCAATATGGATGCTCTTTTCAATAATCCAGAACTTTGCAGATCGAAAGTTTCAATAACGAGCAAAGAAAAATCTCAGTCTTCAAATAACAACTGGTTTTAATTATGAAATTCATTAAGTCATACATATTTTTCCGTGTCTAAATGACTACCAAAGCAAATCAATAGACTTTTATGTCAATTAAATTACGTGGAGAGTTTGCATCATAATTAAAACAGCTCTGACTTTTATCTTTTGTCTTCCAAAAATCATTATCTTTTCAATTACAATTTCATTCTTACAAATGTTCTGGAGCAATAGGTTACGTGCATTATGGATATAGGATAATTAAAGTAAAATGCACTTTAAGAGATGCCCAAACTGAACACAAGCTGTTTACAAAATACCTTCGGCCATGAAAAGCCTGAGGCACATAAAACGCTACTAAAAAGGTTTAATTGATTTTTAAATTTCAATTATACTGGGAAATCGCTGTCTACTTCAGTTTCCAATAATTTAACTCAGTCCCCGTTCCATGGAAATGCTAGGACAGCGATGTTGTTCGACAGGCGTGCCTGACACGGGTCCACCTCTCCCGGCTCACAGCTCATTGCTTGGACTCGGTCAAGCCCTGGCAGCGCTGACCCTAGACACCTGCCCAGCTGGGCGCCGCTGGTGCCGGTGGCCGTTACTCCCCCCTCTGCTCTCAGCCACGGGAGGTATTTCACGGCACGTGCTCGACACACATGCATACCCCACGGAGACCTCTCTCACTGCTTTCCCTTCCTTTCTGCACCTCCGGCTTTCCACCTGGGATTCTTTTCTATCTGCGTGAAGAACATCCTTCAGTAGGTACTGCCTTCTGTGGGGGTCTGCTGGTCGCAAAGCCTTTTCGGCTTTATTTGAATAAAAATGTCTATTCCACCATCACTCCTCTTCTTCTTTTTTTTTTTTTTTGAGATAGATTTGCCCTGGGCTAACACCAATCTTCCTCTATTCCACCAATGACCTCTATGTGGGTCACTGCCACAGCACGGCCACCAACGAGTGGTGCAGGTCTGCGCCCAGGAACCAAACCCAGGCTACCAAAGTGGAGCGCGCTGAACTTAACCACTAGGCCACGGGCTGCCCCAACCCACCGTCATTTCTTTATTTTTTTTTGAGGAAGATTAGCCCTCAGCTAACTACTGCCAATCCTCCTCTTTCTGCTGAGGAAGCCTGGCCCCGAGCTAACATCGTGCCCATCTTCCTCTACTTTATATGTGGGACACCTATCACAGCATGGCTTTTGCCAAGCAGTGCCTTGTCCACACCTGGGATCCAAACCGGCAAACCCCGGGCTGCCAAGAAGCAGAACATGCGAACTTAACCGCTGCACCACCGGGCCATTCCCCCCCACCATCATTCTTGAAAGGCACTTTTGCTGGACATCGAATTCTCTGTTGGCAGCTTCCCTTCAGGGGCTGACAGTACCCTTGAATGTCCTCCGGCTTTCCCTGCTTCTGCTGCCCCTCGGAAGGCATTCTCCCTCCTTCCCCACAGCAGCTTTTAAAACGGCCTCTTGGTGTATGTTTTGCTCAGTTTTACTATGATCTGTCTGGGTACGGACTTTTTTTATCCTGTTTGGGGCTCACTGAGATTCCTGAATTTGTGTATTCAGATTTTTCACATGTTGGAAAACTGTCACTTATTATCTCTTCAAAAATGACTTCCAATCCCCTCTCGGGCTCCAGTGACATGTCTGTAAGCACACACATCTTCCATGCCTAACGCACTCCCCACCCCGTCCTCTCGTCTCTCCACGGTTCACTGTAACACTGTCTCCTGGCCCATGTGCAGCTCATTACCTCCATCTGCAGCTCTGCGATTTCTAGCTATGTGACTTGGGCAAATACATACATCAGTAAAGTCTCAGTTCCCCCACTTGTAAAACAGGGCTACTACCTAATCTTTCCTACGTGAGGGTCTATAGGAGACAAACACAGAACAAGCATCCGTTAAAGAAGCCACTCGAATACGTAGCTATCTGTCTCTGCCTTGAGTTAGGTACTGTATTATGTCAACCTCTGAAACACCTGGCCTCAAGCTTTAACACCCAGTGTTCACTGGATCAACCTCTAATCGACACCAACCCTGACCGTCCCAGCGCATCCTTGTTCAACCCCACCTTCCTCCACTGAGTGTGAGCAGTGCCCGGCGGCTCAGAATGCAGCTCTGGAGCAGAACGCCCACCTCGAATCCAGCACCTGCCTCTTCCTAGTTTGGAGCCATCAATCAGGTTACTGAACCTCTGTGTGCCTCAATTTCCCCATCAGTAACATGGGAAGACAATCCAGCATCTGCTTCATAGGGTAGCTTTGAGCCCTTTATGGGGGCACATGGAAAGCATGCAGAGCAGTGTTATAACAGCTCGGTGTTGACAATTATCTGATTAGGTGACACTGTTATTTCCTACCAACCCCTGGGGCCCTGACCACCCAGAGGAAGAACAGAGGACAGCCTCAGATGTGTCCTTAGCTGGTACTGGAATAAAAAGGCACAGTAAGGAGGGGCGTGCCAGCTAGGAAAGGCTTCCTACTCTCACAGCAGGGAGGTGCCCATTTCTAATCCCCTCCCCCGTGAGTCTGACGCCCCTCCCTCAGCCAGGGGGAGGCCACTCCACCAGGAGCCTGACTGACCGCCAGCCACTGCAGGCGCCCCGCCCCCACCAGGAGAGGCAGAGGAAGCAGCTCCAGCACGCCCCACACTCCGCCACGCAGTGGCCAGCTGGCCACGATGTGAAAGAAAGACCTCTGCTTCCCCACCGCCCTTAGGAGGCCAAATCACGAATAGGCTTACGGGAAAGGCTGTCTCCCACTAATGGCCTCGACATAAATCAGACACACTGACAAGAGCACAGAGTGACCCCATCAACCCCCCTCCATGTGTGCTTTCTCCACTCTGGCGCTGCCACCCTGACCACAACGGTATCTACCATTTTCCTTAAAAGTAAGAGAAATCAGTGTCTCCACAGGACCAAGAATCCAGGGGGAGCTGTGGGGTCGAGAGGTTTCTTCCCTCAGAAGAGGGAACAGCCGGCATGTGTGTCGACAGGCAGACAACCCGCACAAAGGGACTAACCGATGCTGGGGCGACTCCTGATGGAATCTCCTGGGCGGCCAGCAGGGATGCTAAGTCATGCACAACTGGGAGCACGACACCCCTGCAGGGCAACGGGCGGGGGCAGGCAGGGCACGGTACAGCAGGCGGCCCTCCCACTGTGCCCCTCTCCTCAGGGACCAGAGACCCCACGGCACCCGGCCTGCCTCCCAGTCACAGAGTTGCACTGGTGGGAATGACAACAAGCCAGGATGCGGTGGGAGAGTCTGATATACGGGTCGATGCCTGTGGAAGGAGGAGGGGCTGGAAGTGTGAAGGGGGATACGGAGGGCACGGGGGCCCAGGGCTGGGCAGAAGACAGATCAGGAGGGCTCAGTGAGAGAAGAAACGTCTTCTGGGAAAAAGTGTGTAAGCCTGGGGCTTTGCCAATGGAGGTCCAGAGTACCCTGCAGGGGCTTGGGATTGGGGTAGGCCGGAAAGGGACGGGCAGGGGCATAGTGAGCGGAAAGACTCGGGGGACGGTGGGGGACTCCTCGCACGGGGAAAGAGCACACCACCCATGAGTGCTGGGGGGCTGAGAGGGCAGGAAGTGGTAGGAGGTGCTGCCAGGGCACAACACGGCCGGGTGTGGATGGTAGATCCCCCTTGCAAGACTGGGGGCACACGCGCGTAATTAAACGTCATCGTTGCCGCCTGGTCGCTGTGTGATGCTCAACATACCATGCCAGGAGATACACTCGATGAGAACAGTGCAGGGGGAGGACAGAGCTGGGGTCCACAGGAAATAATGAAATGCCAACGAACAAAATACGCAGAGTGGGAGAGAGAGCACACAGAACAAAGCTATTCTAGAACTCAAGGTCAAAGAGGCAAGCACTGAAATCCTAACATCCCCACACAAGCTTCACTGCACATGATCATCTCAAAACTGCCTCCAGGACCACGCTGACGCCCCGTCTCAGGAAGGAGAGCCCCTGATGTCACCCTCCTGATGTCACCCCACGCCGGCCAGGACTCAACTGTACACATGGCCGATTCCCTACCCGGTTAACCACCCTCTGCCAGTGCTCTGCCAGCAACGAGAGGAGCCGCCGGGGCCCTCCCCCTGCTCTCGGGGAGAAGCTGAGACATGAGCACAGGGTCTGTCCCGGGGTCAGCGAGACGCCCTCTCATTCTCTGTGAAGACACGCCAGCTGGTCTCAAGAGCAAGGGGGAGACAGGACACGCGTGCGCTTCCTCTCAACTCACTCGGCCTGCGTAGCAGGGGCTGCGGGGCCCAGCGGGGGCCAGCCACTCGCTCACCAGCATGCCTCACCAGCCGTTTCTTAGCCTTTCTGTGTCTCAGGATCCCTACCTATAAAATGGGGGACTTGTGGTCGGGTCCTTAGAACAGTACCTGGCAAACAACAGGTGGCCAATGGAAGCTGGCAGTGGTGCCGTGTCGGAGCATGGCTGTCTAAGCTGGCCACAGACCTGAACCAGACTGAGCGTGCCGCGGCCAAGGGCTGGCACCACCGAGCGATTCCGAGAACGAGCAGAACGACACAAGCTTTCAGTCACACTGGGGGAAACGGGAAGCCCCCTTAAGATCCCTACGCACATCCACATTTCACTTGAGAGAAATATCAGCATTTTTTCATTTCCCTGATCATGCTTTAATTAAATCTCCAGCCCACCGTTTAAAATAAAGCCATTATGGACAGTGATCAAGAATTTCATCATTCCCTATTGAGCTATAAAATCAATCACGTGAGTTTTTATTACGTAACCTCTAAGGCTGAACCAGTTTGAGGTTAAAAGATTTGATGGCTCTGATGTCAGCCAAAAGAAGTCGTCAAATGTGCTTGCTTCTGAAAAAGAAGCATCCTGCTTCATCTCCGCACTTCTCCACCTGGCGGCACCGCTCCAGTTACACACGTGGCTCTGCACAATGATCATGAGAAAACTGAACTGAAAAGAGAGGCAAAGGGCTGTTATTCCCACGGCAAGAAAGTGCGCCTCTTACGTCATTCCATCTGAAAAGGGACCAGGGACTGAACCCTGAAATTTGCCTTTGGAATCGTCCCCGGAGGAAGTGTGGCGCGGCCGCAGGAGCCGTGTTAGGAGGGGTGCCCGCCCGTGATGGCCCCTCGTGAACGGCGGGCCCCTCAGCCCCCCACTTCTGCTCTCACCACATGACCGACAGCCACAAGGGCCCAGGGACACGGGGACATTAGAAGAACTGAGTAATTCTGGTTGATGTTACCTAGGAATAAGAAAAAATAACAAATACTTATAAAAGTTACACCTGAAAAATCTCCACTCCAACTTATGTTCAGTGTACTTAGCAAAAAGGTCAGAGCTCGGAATCTGCTGGATAAATAAATGTTGGTGAGGCGGATGAATCACCGGAGAATTGGTGCATGGCAGCGAATGAATAACCTGCAAATGCTTCCCAAACCCCATTATTTCCCCTTCTCCAAGAGCCCAAGATTCATGTCCCCGCATGCCGCCAGTTCATTACCGAGAAACATCATCCCTCTCCTGGCTCTCGCTGGGCAGCGCGCGGCCCCTCGAGGACCCTTTAATGTTTAATTCCCCATCATCCGCTCCACTGAACAGCTTAATCTCTGCTTGTATGATCAATACTATATCAGTGTAAATTAAAATGACAATTTTAAAGTAATTAAGCCTGTTAATGCTCGATTCAAATGTCATTATTTGCACAAGGGATTGAGGAGAAATTACATCGTGTCCAGGGTGACAGGACGAAGTCTGAGCCGCCTCAGGCCTGTGTGTGCTGCCACTGGGGGCCTTAGCAAAGCGGATTAACTTCTGCCTCGCCCTGCCAGGGTACCTATCCAATTTCTAAAGAGGATAACGCAATTTGATAAATTTAATTCCCGCTACAAACTCAATTATTGTGATAATAGATGAAAACTGGGAGGGGACGCGAAACAAGCCCACGTTTTTACACACACTTAACTCTGGAATGAGACACAACAGTTACGGTTTGATCTGATTTGTTCTCTCTCTTTTTGAAAACCCTTTAAATGATTACGATGTTTGGAAGAACAGCCAACATTTATTAAAGAGCCTAGCTCTGACCCAAAGGGGCTGCGGCTCGGCGGCTCGGGTCACGTGGAAGCGCCTGCTGTCCGGAGCGTGTGCGGCAGCATCTACTAGACCAGCACACTGTCACATTACTGGGTCTCATAAATAGATGCCGAAAACGCGGCCAGCCTCGGACGGAGCCTCAGCCTTGCACGACGTGGGCTGGTCTGGCCTCGGCTCAGAAAGCTGCATCCAGCCACTTTTTTTCTGAGTGGCAGGGTGAGGGTGATGGATTAATAAAAAGAAATGAAACAAAAAAAATCTTCCACGTCCCCAGAGCACTGAGTGCACAGCACAGACCGGCTGACCAGCTCCCTACGCACAGGTGCTTCTCCAGCTGAGTCACTTACGGGGTGCTGCTGGAGACGGTTTGCACAGCGCACCCGGGGCCGGCTCCGAGGGGACAGCTGCAGTCACTGGTCCTCATCCATTAGATCAGCAGTAAAAATTGACAACCAAACATTAATTTCAAGATGAAGAGCAAAGTGTAACAATTTCCGTCTGAAAGATGTTTAAAAGCGAGTGTGGCCAATCCTTCAGGGCTTTCTCGGGCAATCACAGACACTGTTCATTCCAGTGGAGCCAGAAGGGACGGGGAAGTCACCACAAAGTGCCAGGCCCGCTAAGGCCCCTCTGCCCGATCTGCTCCAGGTGGTCTGACAGTGCTCGGGCTGTCTGAGAACACAACGTGTGCTTTATTTGTCTAGACTTCAAGCTTTCTGCAGAGTAGGAGGCCTGTGGCCACCTCTGCCTCACGTCCTTACCCGCTGTTGGAGGGCTGCTCATCGCCTCTAACAGCGTCCCACGCACTCAGGGCCCGCAGCACAGACGGCATGAAGCCGCAGAGATGCGCACGGGCTTCTTCACGGTGCCTCTCCTTCGTGGCACTCCAGACACAGACATCCGTGCGTGTGAACCATTTCTCAGGCTCACCAAGGAGAAACCAGCCAGGAAGGGATCTTGAATGATTTATTAAAAATTAAGCATGACGTGAGAGATAACCCTGAGTAAAGCCAGGCGTACGGCTGCTTGATTTTAGGGCAAACGTGAAAAGGGGATGGTGCCTGACCACATTCTCCCCACCTGACCTGGCGAACACACAAGGGAAACCCCACGTGTCAACGCTGCTGTTCTTCATAGTAATTCAAGGTCATGCCTTCTCCCGAAAGGCAAGAGATACGCAACCGAGGAGAAACTGTGGAGTAAGCTGACCTTTAGGAAGACTATCTTTGTGACCCTAAGAGGTGGTTTTCCCGCGCTCTAAAGGCCCCCGTGTCTCCTCGGGATGTGAGCTCTTGGGAGGATGTGTTCCAGGAGACAGTCACCAGCTCTACGAGATCAGCCTTTGCTGGGAACTGGAGCATCTGCAAGGAGCACCACAAGGTCTTTCAAGCCCTGGTCTCATTTCTTCAGGTCTGAGTGGCCTGGGGCAGGAAGGGCTGGGTCTTGGGATTGGCCCTGAAGTGGTACAGCCTGGACCGCTGGCCCTGCCCCCACCTGGGAAAGTGCAAGGCAGGGAGGGGTGGCCCCTGACGGCTCAGCATCCAGGCCACACAGCGGGAGCAACGAGCGCCTGCTGACAAGCCACCACTGATGGGGGACCTGGACCAGCGCCAGTCTGCAGAACGCTCCATCCAGTCTGAGGGCAGAGGAGTCAGGACCAGTCCACGGAACCCCTGCGCCGGGTGAGCACCAAGGCTGTTTCCTCGACTCAGCATTGTTTTCCTCTCCCTCGCGCCACACGACGTGTTTAACACAGCACAACAGGAAGCAGCACTACTTGGACATCTGGACAGGAGCAAGCCTCAGGGACATAAACCCAAAAAGGACATCATCCAAATACAAAGCCAGATGACCACGACCCCACCAAGTTAGAACCCACGGGCTTCCACAGAGAGGAGGTAGGACCACTGACGGGTGGTCGCGCACAGCAGGCACCGTGCTGCACCGGGCTGTCTGTCTGCACATGCGGGCAGCGGAGATTAAATGCCAGGACAACCAGAGACTGGCCGACAAAGCCAACTGCTAGCCAGCACCACACAGGGCTCAGCGCCGGAGCCCAGCACCTGGGTGCAGGACGCATTCTGCGCTGCAGCACTGCAGGGGTGGAACAGGTGCCCGACGGGCATCATTGTCTCACCGGAAAAACACACCTCGCTCTCCTCCAGGTGAGGCTGTGCAAGGCCTTAAAGGACCCTGCATGACCCTGACCCTCCACGGCGACCCCAACCTGACACAGGAAGTGCAGGAGTCACCAGCACAGAAGGCTGGCAAGGACACCTCCCACCTGAGAATGAACACGAGACAACACCCAGGAGGCCTCAGCGAGGCCCCCGGCCCGGAGCCCTGAGCACGGCTCTCCTCCCTGGGCCTCGGGACACCCCCGAGACCCACCTCCTAGAGACTTCGGGCTCTGGAAACGGGGTGACCCGGCCACCATCTCAGCGCCCCACCGGCTCCTGGTGTCTGACGTCAAACCGTCTGGGCTTTCGAGAAAGTATCCATCTTTGGTCCTTCCAGGAACGGAAAACGGATCCACAGGAGGCCACAGCTCAGGGAAAAGCAGAGCCCAGGGACCTGGGAGGATCGCAGTGGAAACTGTCACAGAGGAGCCTGTGGGCAGGCTGCCCAGGCGGAACTCCGGAGTGAAACGTCCCCCGAGGGCAAGCGAACGGAACAAGCAGCTAACTGCGGAGCGACCAGGACTCTTTCTTTATGTTCACCGCTTCACTGATTTTCTGTCAGAAAATGCTAACAAGCATGAAAGTCCTTAAGAGCTTTACAATTTTTCAGTTTGTTCACCAATACATTCTGCGCGGAGTATTTGTTTCCCGGGCTGCGTGTGACACGGCACTCGATCACGCCTGTCTGCGCCTGATGGATCGGCCGGCCACTGGCTCCTCCGCTCCACCGGTGCCACAGAGCCCAGCACGGGTTCCCCACTGGGGAGAGAGCCGGCAAGTGACAGGGGAAGGGGCCGCTTAAGACCTGCATGGAGCAGGCGACAGCCATGCCTGGCCACCCCACCCCACACTCAGGCAGGGACCCCAGGCTCACGGCTAAAGACCGCAAGCCTGGGGCCCAGCAGCGAGCGGGCCCGTGTGGGTGGGAGGGAAGCAAAGACAGATCACCCCCGGGGATCAGAAAAACCGACCGAGAGGGGCTTTGGGCAAAGGAACAGGGACCGTCCTGGTTTCTCAGGGGCCTGCTCAAGGAATCTCTCACAGTATCACTGCCACCCTGGGGGACACAGTGAGCCAACTGAGAGCAGGGGACAGTCGGGGACAGCTGGGGACAGGCAAGGCCACGGGCAGCTGTGTGCTCAGACTGTGGTGACAGGAGGGAGCCACCGCGATATGGGGACAGCTCCTTGCGCCACTGCTGCATGGGTGCTTCTGCTCTCTCTCCCCACTCAGCTCCCGGGCAGACCCCTGGGGCCCGCTCCTCAAAGAGACAAGGCCACTGCAGGTGGCAGTGCATGCACCTGGCATGGGGAGGGGCTGGTCGCAACTCCTCCCAAAGGCACACGTGTGACTTCCTTCTGTCACGGAAAGGGTCCATTGGTAGCCCCCAGCACCCAGTCCAGGCAGGAGTCCAGATCCCAGATGGGGGGAGGTGTTCTTGATGACATCCCAGCCACACGTGACGCTGGACTCACCTGCTGATGCCCTCTACTTTGGTTTCACTCAACGGGACTTGGGTGCACAGGCATTCTTGGACCAACAAGGGTGATGCTGTCAGCTGGGAGGGGATGGCTCCCAGACACACGAGGCCATAGGCAAGGCCACTAGCAGGGACCACACACCCAGACCAGGATGCAGGTCTTGGTCGCACAAACGCAGGAACTTGGCCAGACAGAAATGCACACTGCATGCCCGGCTGGACCCCAGGGGACACCTGCAGGACACTGAGTGCCTCCGGGCCCAGAAGCTCATAGTTGGAAAAGGGGACAGACACACAACAAGACTACAACTTATGAGGTGCAGATGGAACCAAGGAAGATGCTCCACAGGGAATCAGGCATCTGTGAATCCAGATTCATTCAAAATGGGAGCAACAGATGGAAAAATGCAATGGTTCCTAATCACGTAAAAACAGCCCCATTACAGACATGCAACTCACTTGCAAACCGACTGAGCAACGGTGAACCAGGAGACGGCGCCCGCCCACCCAAAGTGCAGAGAAAACGCGGATGGGTGTCAACCAAAATCACTTTTATTGAGTTGGAATGATATTATGTTCAAAGTCAATAAAGGCTTATTTAACCGAAAGAATGTCTGAATTTTCAATGTTATATTGATAACATCTGTAGAGTGTGTACATGAAATTGAAAATCATTCATACTCTGCTGTTAAGTCTTGTGGAATGTTAAGCTTTCTTAATCACGACATACAGAGTGATTTGTGTAGCTTTTACATGGAGTCAGCTCATAATGGAAATATCTCCCTTTTCGATTAAATTATTTAAAGTTTGACCGCTTATCAGCTATTAACCACGACTAGATTTTTTTACAACGTTATTGAAGCATAAGCGACATTTACCAAACAGCACAGCTTTAAGGTCTGCAACTAGATGCGGTGTGACACATCTAGACACCCGTGAGGCTGTCACCACCATCAAGATAACGAGCACATCCATGGCTCTGGGAGCTTCCTGTGTCCCTTTTCCCCTACAGCCCCTTCCTCCAGCCCCGTCCCAGGAGTCCACTAACCTGCCTTCTGTCACTGTAGATTAGTTTGCATTCTCAGGAATGTTCTATAATACGTGAAAGCATACAGAATGTGCTCTTGTTCTTTCTCACTCCTTTCCCTTAGCATAATTACTTCGATGCTTGTCTGCACTGCCGTGTGTACCAACAGCTCACTCCTTTTTACAGCTGGATTGTACTGCAGTTGGTTGATCCATCACCTGCTGGTGGATGTTTGGATTGTTGGCAGTTCTGGGGTACTATCAATAAAGTTGCCCCAAAAATGTACATACAAGGCCTTGTGTGGACATGTGCTTTCATTTCTCTTAGGTAGATACCAAGGGGTGGAGTGGCTGGAGTAGGTGTATATTCTTTGTGAGGAAGATTGGCCCTGAGCTAACATCTGTTGCCAATCTTCCTCTTTTTGCTTGAGAAGGAGTGTCGCTGAGCTAATATCTGTGCCAATCTTCCTGTTTTATGTGGAATGCCACCATAACATGGCTTGATGAGCTGTGCGTGTGTCCACACCCGGGATCCGAACCCATGAACCCTAGGTCACCGAAGCAGAGCACATGAACTTAACCACTACCCTACTGGGCCAGCCCCATGGTAGGTGTAGTTTCAACTTTTTAAGAAACTGCCAAAGTGTCTTCCCAACTGGCTGTGTGGTTCAGCATTTCCAGGACAGCAACAGCTCAGATTTCTAGTTCCTCCACACCCTCAACAGCACGTGATTTGGTCAATCTTTTCAATTTCAGCCAATAGTGGAAAATTGGTGCTCTTTAAAGGACAATGTGGTCTTCATTTGCATTGCTCTAATGACTAACAGTGTTGAACATCTTTTCATGCGCTCATCTGCCATTTCTATATTGGGTGAAGTGTCTGTTCAGATCTTTCAAAAATTCAGCTGCTTGTCTGGTTAGTACTGAGTTGCAAGAGTTCTTTATATATAGTACTCTTGAGAAAGACCCATTGTCAGATATATTTTGAAAATATTTTCTCTTTGTGAACTACCCATTAATGTATCTTTTGAAGAATAAATGTTTTTTAAGTGCAATAGATTAATTTTTCTTTTGTAAAAGTCTGTGCTTTTTGTCTTATATTTAAGGAATCTTTCCCAAAGCCAAGGTCACTAACATCTTCTCCTCTGTGTTCTTGGAGAAATTTTAGTTTTAGTTCTTATGCTAGGTCTATGACATGTTTTGAGTTCAAATTTTATAAGTTTTGAAGTAAAAGTTGAGGTTCTCTTTTTGCACATGGTGCCCCGACACCTTTGTCAAAAATCAACAAGAAGGGGGCCGGCCTGATGGCACAGCGGTTAAGTTCACACCTTCCACTTGAGTGGCCTGGGTTTCGCCTGTTTGGATCCTGGGTGAGGAGATGGCACCACTTGTCAAGCCATGCTGTGGCAGGCGTCCCACATATAAAATAGAGGAAGATGGGCACAGATGTTAGTGTAGGGCCGGTCTTCCTTGGCAAAAAGAGGAGGATTGGTGGCAGATGTTAGCTCAAGGCTAATATTCCTCAAAAAAAAAAAAAAAAAAAATCAATGGTAGGGGGCTGGCCCCATGGCTGAGTGGTTAAGTTCAGGCACTCGACTTCAGCAGCCAGGGTTTCTCCTGTTTGGATCCTGGGCACCGACCTAGTACCACTCATCGAACCATGCTGAGGTGGCGTCCCACACAGCAGAACCAGAAAGACCTACTCTACAACCAGAATATACAACTATGTACTGGGGGGCTTTGAGGAGGAAAAGAAAAAAAGAAAAAAGAAGATTGATAACAAAGTTAGCTCAGGTGCCAACCTTTAAAAAAAAAATCAATGGTGGGCCTATTTCTAGACTCTCCATTCTTGTCCATGGTCTTTTCATCTGGTTTTACACCAATACTACACTACACTGCCCTGATTATTGTAGATTTAGAATAAATCTTAGTCAGGTAGCATAAGTCCCCGATCTTTGTTCATTTTCAAAGTTGTTTTGGCTAATCTAGGTCCTTTAAATTTCCACATAAATTTTAGAACCAGCTTGTCAATTTCTACAAAAAAAGTCTGCTCAGATTTGATTGGCATTGCACTGAATCTTTACACCAATTTGAGGAGAAACGACATCTTAATGATATTGAGTCTTCCAATCCATGAACATGGTCTATCTCCCCATTTATTTAGATTTTCTTTAATTTCTCTCAGCAATATGTTGTAGTGTTCAGTACACAGGGCTTGCATATCTTTGGCCTAATTTATTCCTAAATATTTCATATTTTGATGCTATTATAAATGGTGACATTATTCAAATTTCAATTTCCCACTGAATCACTTACAAGTTGACACCTTCGAGCCATAATTACATGACTGAACTTAAAGATGTAAACAACGTACTTTTATATTAGCAAATCCATTCTGACTAGTCATGAAAGTATTTCATTCGGTTTTTGTTTTTTTTCCTGAAGCAGATATTGTCCTCATTACTTTCAATGTAGTCAATTCAGTAAAGTGGATCTTAAGCTTCAACTTACCCTTGGCTGTGGACTGTGCTTTCAAAACTAGAGCACAAAGGGGTGTTGATATGCATTTGGGGACATGGTGTGGTTTGGGTGGAGTGAAGGGTGTGCACGCAGGGAAGGGGAGAAAGGCAAGCTTTCCTCGAAGACTGGCCACACGCTGTCTGGCTTCCCCATCCCAGCTGAGACGCAGAGATCTGCACTGTCTTCCCCCTCCCAGTTTGACCCCATTTCTCTTTAGTGTTCACTGGGGACACCCCCTGGATAGTTTGGGCTCAAAGAGGAGAAGGAACTAGAGTCAAGAAAATAAAACCAAAGTGGACCACTACTTCTGGTCCATGCCAGGCCTTTTAAATTTGAAATAACCCACCCACCCCCTCTCTGTCTTCCCATACCTCTGACCACCTCACCTCTTTTCCCAAAACTCAGCCATGGTTCCTCACTGACCATCTAATCAGATACAAATTCCTTCGCCTGATGCTCAAAGGAGCCTCAGGATTCCAGCCTCCTCTCTCCCTGCCCATCTCTTTCAGACGGCCCATGCTCAGATGACCAGAACCACTCCCACTCACCAGTCACAGCTGCACCAGTGCACCAGCGAGTGCCACGTGCACCTCCTGTCTACCCTACACAAACACCACCTCCTCCTCCTCTTGCAAGTCTTCTTTGAGATTACCATTAAGAGAAGAAATTTCTTACCTCTAAGTTTTTTTTTAAGTTGATTAAGAAAAAAAATCACAGTTCTGCAAGCCTTATTATGAAAAGCAGCAGTTCCCCGATCACTTCAATTTTCTACTCTTCTCTACTCACGAGAAAGCACTTACTTTCCCGTAATTGTTTTCTTTTGGTATTGACCTCCGTGATTCTAAAGCTTATATTGCTACTTCTCGATTTTCTACTTTTCAACATTAACTACTGATTTTTCCACTGTGAAAGACGAGGACTTCACTCCTTTACACTGTCTTCCCTCCACTCACGTCTTACACACACACACACACACAAACACAATCCCTGATCCCCATCCTCTGCAGATAATCACACTTTTATTTAAATGAACAGTGTTCATAGCGTTATAACTTTGAAAGTGCTCCTCCCAACAGAACCACTTATTATATTATGATTGCTTTTCCTCTCTTGAACAGCTGTTCGTTTTCCCTGGAGTTCATCGCAGCCTTCTTTTTCTGTTAAGTAAGTTCTTTAATGTCTATTTACCATAATCGTCCACACACTCTAAATCGCATCTCAGGATGTCTCAACACATCACATCACCTACCAATTTCACTTTCTCGGGGAATCTCCCTTAGAAACTTAACCAGCTGCATGAGTGCTCTCTCGCCTGGTATGTGGTTATGTCCTGGGATCTCCCTTTGCTGGCAGTCAGGCCTAGCACACAGAAGCACACACCGGTGTTTCTAAAGCTGCATGGAAAGGCCGTCAACTCTTCATGCCTAGGAAGCCAGACAGCGCCCTCCGCAAAGAGCCCACACACCTCTGGTCATGGTGGAGGCAACCAACACTCATGTCTGAACTCTGCTCCTACCCTCAAGCGTGCTGGTGTGTGCAAACCCCGCTTCCCGCATCCCCTGGGTCCCGGGGTCCACACTTTTGGTGGAGCACCTCCTTACAGAAGCTTCCTGACAAAGGGTGCTGGGGACACAATCCTTCATCTTCTGTCTCTGTCCTCCAGTGCAGCTTGTTCGGGCCCCCAAGCCTTGGCGGAGCTCGCCCTCCCTCTCTTCCTGCAGGGCGTCGTGCAGGGCCCTGCAAGCTGGGTCTGCACAACCCCAACTCACTCTGCACCAGTGTGGGCTGTCCAGGCAGGTGTGGCCCCAGGGGAGCGGCAGGCACAGAAGGCCACCCAGGACCACATGCCCCACAGCAGGCAGCAGGCCGTCTGTGAAGGGCCCAGGAGACACATCTCCGTGTTTACGCAGCCTCCGCACACACGACTGCCCTGCCAGAATGTTCTCCCCTCTTCCTTCCACAGCTCACTCCTCATCCTTCAGGTTCCAACTATAGCCCACCTGCTCAGAGCAGCCTGCTCTCGCCTCCAGTCTCCTCAGGCCCCTCGGGGCGCTCTGAAATGGCCCACATGTCACATCAGGCTCCTTTCACACTTTGTAAACTGCACATCCGCCTATCTGTCCCCTCGAATCTGCATGCTCCACAGGGGCAGAGTGCAAGAGTGTGTCACGTCACACGGAGCGTGCCAGGTACAGCGTGTCTTGTGTCATGGGTTGAGCGTCATGTGGCATGTTGTGTAAGTATTCGCTCACTGGAGTGTGTAAGCTCCATGGCAGAGAGTGAGTGTGCCGTGTGCGGTGCATTGGTGTGACACGCCATGCTGTGTTGCGTGTTGTGTGCTGTGTTGCGTGGAGCCCAGCTGCCAGCGCAGGCTCGCACTGTGCCCCGCCTGGTCGGGTTAGTGAGCTGCTGGACTCCTCTCCTGCCTGCTTCCCGCTGTGAAACGAGGCTACAGACAGGCCAGCCCACAGGGGCTGTGAGGGTCTCACAGGCCAATGCGGTCACAGGCCCTGGGCGACTTCCCGGTGCTCTGGGCTCCAGCCTTGCGCTTGCACGGGCGTCCTCTCCCAACAGAAGAGCGCTCCTCTCCAGTTTCTGCTACACCCGCCACGACACCAGTACAGAACACGTGTGCATGGCAGGACCCGACCAAGGTTTGCCAAGTGAATGAATGAATGTCTCAACTAATCGCCAAGATGGAATCGCAGTTCCAGATCCTGGTTAAATCTGAGCATGGTCATCCTTCAGAATGCAGCTTAGACAGCAGAGCCTTCTGGATCGGTGTTGGAGATACGCTCCACCTGGACCTGTCAGCCACGCTGTCGAGCAGCGCCCTGCCTTCCTCATGGAGGCAGAGGACCTTCGCACACAATCCCACAGCCAGGTGACCATGGCCAGCCCCCAGAGCTGAGGCCACGGCAGCTCTTTGCCCTTCCAGTTCTGGATTCTTCCGAGGAAACTCCTTCTTATTTTTAACTCTACAAACTTACAGAGTACAACATGATGACTTGAGGTGTCTTTCTCAGTACCTCCCTGTCCCGGCAGAGGAACTGCTGCACCCCGGCCCTAGGCCTCCATGCGGGCCCTCCCTGGGCCCACCAGCCCTGGACCACGGGCTTCTGAGGCAGAGGTCAGGTGTGACCGCTCGTCTCTGAATCTCTGCACCTCTGGTGCCCAGCAGCAGGGCCAGCACCCAGAGCACAGCACCCATGTTCCTGCAGCCAAATGGAAAGGCTTCAACTCACCTTCACACATAGGAAGCTGGACCACGCCCGCTGCTGAGGCAGCCAGCACTTGTGATCTCAACTCTGCATCTGCCGAGGCACAAACCAACCTGGTCCTGGCGCCCCTGCAGGTAGCCTTCCTCTCCCAGTCCTTGGGGAGGTGGAGTGGCAGCATTGCAGAACCTCTTCACGCAGCCAGTAAGCCTCCCAAGTGCATTTGAAGGATGCACCATCCTTCTCAGACACGTGTTCTCATCTGAAACTTGCGTCCAGAGGCGGAAATGGTGCCAAAGCAGAGGTGGGTACCAGCGCTCCAGAAAAGGGCATTACGGTCAGAAAATATGACTACAGGGCTGGATGCTCACAGACATCTGGAACTCAGAGATGAGCTCTCTGCTGGGGAGTGGTCACCTTGGTCCCAGGAGAGCTACTCATGTGTCCAGGATGATGCGGCTCCTCCCACCTCCCGAACAAAATCTTGGAGCAGGGTGACATTACCAACAGGGCCAACCCCACACCCGGGGATGCCTGCACATAGGGCCACTTCCACATCCTCCTCGTCCCACCCTTGCTCCCAAACCAGCATGGAGAAAAGCAGTTCCTTCCTCCACGACCCCCTAGCCCTCCCAGACAGGCTGCCTAGACCCCTGGGGGCTCCAGCCTCCGTCAAGGGGCCCAGCGATGGCCCTCCACCTATGCCCCAGCTGGTGGCCCTCTTTCTCTCTGGCCAGCACACCAGCCACTCTCAGAAATGCCTGTCCACCTTCCTGACCCGTCCTGACCTCAGTCGATCAGAATCTCGGGCGCTCATGCGAGGTACTGAGACAGTTTCTCTGCCACCCACTCAAGTCTGAGTAACGTAGAGAAGCCTCCACACAGGGTCCCTCGGCCGACCCTCTGACCACTGCGGTTGACCGGAGCCAGTGCACAGGGACTACACGCGTGCATGCCACATACCACACCTCTTCCCGCCACCACTCGCAGCACCGACGTCAGGACAGTGCACACCGAAAACATCTGGCCCCTGCTTCTCACGGCTCATGAGCAGGCCACCAGCAGGTGCGCAGCGGGCCCTCCCTACACCAAGGGACACAGAGGGCCCTCCCGACACTGAGGGGCACACGTGGGCCCTCCCGACTCTGAGGGGCACCGTGGGCCCTCCCGATGCCAAGGGACACATGTGGGCCATCCCTATACCAAAGGGCACACGTGGGCCCTCCTGACACTGAGAGGCACGGCGGGCCCTCCCGACATCTGGAACCCAAAATGTGGAGCAAGGCAATGAGTGCTGGTGTCCCGAGAGCACCAGGCACAGCCCCCCTCCCTCCCACCCCGGGGTCCAGCCTGGGCAGACTCCATGCCTGGCAGCTCCACACGCAGGGCACCGGTGAATGGGAGATGGCCACAAGGCTCCTAGCTCTGGGGACAGCAGGACAAGCCACATTGTTAGTCCCACATCTTCCCAGGAAGACCTGCCCCACACTCCACCATGAGGGAGTGGCCATCCCACCACCTCCTCTGTCCCCCCGAGCTGTTGCTCGCACCACACCTCCCTTCTCCTCCAGGCCACATGGACCCACACGGCAGTAAGGGAGATTCACCCCACTTTTGGGGCCTCCTGAGGGGAGAACTTTCCAGAAGCGCAGGGTTCAGCGTCCCCTCACACTCAGCAAGAACCACGGCACCCGAGACTTGAGCGCGCCCACCCCCTCACCCGGCTGTGGGCCGCTCGCAGACCCCAGGGTCTTGGCCCCGCTGGGTAAAGGCATTTGGAAAGTCTGAGACCCCGTTGCGCAAGCCCATGGCCACGACACACCCAACATGTCCTCGGAAAGCAGGGAGTCAGACAAAATTAACCTTGTGGCAATTGTCCACCCCCGTCTGATAACCCAACATCGGCTCATCTGTTAGAGGGAGATAAAAAAGTCAAGCCTAAATGTATAAAAAATTATGATGGGAGCCCGCAATGAGGTAGGGACTGCAAGCTCATTGAGTCAAAAATCAATCAATCAATGAGCGAGTGGATTAGAAGCACCTCATAAGCCCCAAAGAAATAATTTGCCCAAACACTGGGACTGAACAGTGGAGGACCAAATTCCAACACTTTTAGGAAGTAAATAATGAAAAATCAATTCAAAGAAAAAACAGATCCAGAACCCTGGCCTCCGACGTGCGACACATTTATTGCCGAGCCCGTTCCTCGGCTGACCCGAAAACTTCGGAAGTGTTTATTTACTTTCAGCACCTTCCCGGGATCAATATTTTTAATTTGGATCCGAGTTATTATTTTTCACATCACAGCAGCGGGAGCGGAGTAAAGTGGCTCATATTTTAGTGCTAAAAAGATCGATATGACAGTTTCACCTTCACTGCAGCCCCCTGCCGCTGCCCGGCCGCACATCACTGCGTCCCGCGGGGCCATGGGTGCACAGGGGGGAGCGGGTCATCACCCCGCCCGCCGTGGAGCAGACAGCCGTGATTTAGCTGAGCACGGGGGGCCCGGTGCCCTCGGAAAACCAATCTTGCTTCTCTCACTTTATCAGGCCTGTCTGGACCCAAAGGCGGGCGAGCAGGCAGGCAGACCGCCAGGGCGGGAGGGGGCCGCTCGCAAGGCAGATGAGCCCCCTCATCAGAAAGGCATTTGCCTTCCTTCCCTTTCCTTGGATCAAAGAACACCAGTAAACTACATTAATTTTCCATAAATTTCCCCTAAAATCTGATTCAGGAGAGCAGAGGGGGGGAAGGGCAGATCACGGAGGGGAGGACAGGAGACGCAGGAGGGGTCTCCACCGAAGCTGCACAGCTCCTCCTGCCCCCAGCCCTCTGCAGCCCCAGCCGCCAGGCAGCGGGGGAGGAGCCCCAGGGCCAGGACTGAAAGAAGCGGCTGCTGCTCCACCTCACCCCTCAGCAGGCGCCCAGGGTGGGGGCGTGGAGGGCGACTGCAGGCGCCGCTCTCCTGGAAAAGTAGGATCACCAAGGCCAGCACAGAGCCCTCCCAGCTTGTGCTGGCCCTGAGGACCCTCTTCTCAGCAGTGCAAACACGGGGGTAGATGGGGCAGACAGGAGAGGACGGAGCCCCCCAAAATGAGGGGGGCAGGAGAGGAAGGAGCAGTGAGTGGTTGACCAGCAGGCAAGGTGTCTTGGTCCCAGGAGCCACCAGCATGGACAAGGAGTGGGAGTGTGGAGACACGGCTCACATGGTGGGCTGACCCCTCCAGGGCGTGGACAGACTCCTCCTGGGGGGACCAACCCCTCTAGGGTGGGGACCGACCTCTCCAGGGCATGGAGTGACCCCTCCTGGGTGCCGGGGCGTGTGCCTGGGCCTCAGGGTCTGACTTCCAGGGAGGACACCAACACAGGCCACCGCACTTTCCTGGGAACGGGAGCCTGCTGGCCAGGCTGGGTTTGCAAAGCGAAGCTTTCAGTCCTGGGAGGGAGGAGCTTCCTGAAGGGGGTCCTGCAGGGGAGGGGCTGACAGCCTTCTCCAGGAGCCAGAGACGGTCACCTCCCCCCCCCTTAATCTCACACAGACAGCAAGGCGGCGCTCCGGGGAACCTCGGTGTTCCTGAAGTTTGTGTCCGTGGATTTCTTGTTTGGGCTGCACTTCTCGCCTCACAGAAAATGAAACTCACCTGTGAGCCTCTTTCCAGGGATCAAATTAACCAAGGGATGTAGGTGCTAGCTGGACTCTGGAAGGCAGAGGAGAACGGGCCTGGGACACCCGCGGCAATGAAGGCGTCCATCTAGTCGCAGCCTCAGAGCTCGGGGAGGACAGTCCACAGCACCCTGGGCCTTCTCAGGGCCCCTGGGTGATGCTGAGTTCCAGGCACAGAAGGATCCTATCAGGTCCCTGGCTTCAGGCTCCTCTGCCAAGTCAGAACCCCACTTTTAGAGTTTTGAGGGGCAGTCAGAACCACCACGTGTTAAGGCAACCCCGTGGTCACCAAAGCCATCTGGTGTACAACACTCTCCACAGATGCCCTGTCCTCCAGGGCACAGAGGCTCCCAGGGGCCTGGTGCCCCACTCCAGGCTGCCACAGCTTGAGAGCATTCACCTTTCAAAATCCCGAGGTGGGGCCAGCCCGGTGGCCTAGTGGTTGAGTTCGCGTGCTCCGCTTCCGCAGCCCAGGGTTCAGGGGTTCATATCCTGGGTGTGAACCTGCACACGGCTCATCAGGCCATGCTGCGGCACCAACCCACATACAAAACGGAGGAGGACTGGCACAGATGTTAGCTCAGTGACAATCTTCCTCACCAAAAAAATAAAAAGTCCCAAGGGGAGCTCACAGTGTCTGCTCTAACAAGAGTTTCCCCCTTGGACCACCACTGCGAAGGCACCAGCCCAGCGCCACCAGCGAGGACAGCTTCTGCCAGCCAGTCTTGCCTGTGCTCACACTGCCCTACAGGCATGCCAAATTTGCCAACAGACCACCACGCATGGCTCCAGGGCCAGCTTTGCACAGACACTTCTGAGAAAAGGCTCCTGCAGCGAAGGCTCCAGCCCAGCCCCTCCCGCAGCAAACGTGGCTGGGGCTGCCCACTGGCATGGCTGCAGCCACGGGAGGGAGGAGGCCACAGCAACAGGCAACCGTGGTCCTGCCACGCAGGGGACAGTCTGTGCCTCCTGCACTCTGAGACGGTGATGCCCCGGCTCACTCTTCCAGCCCAGCCGTCTGAGTGCAGGCAGGGTTTGGGGTCTGTGGGATCCTGTCCCCAGCAGCCCTCGTGCCCAGCAGCACGCACACCAGTGTGGGCTTTCCAGGCTGGAGCGGAACGCCCAGGCCTGCGGCTTCTCCATTAAGAAATGTCCGGGTCTGCCCAGCACTGAGCTGATGCTGTGGAGAACAGCTGCCCACAGGCACGGTCACCTGCAGGCCCTGTTCTAGGAGCACTCACGTCCCCGAAAAGGAATGGCTCCCTGAGCACTGCATCAGCCTGTGCCGCCCTCCTGGGTGGCCCCTCTGCTGCTGCATGGGGGAACCCCGGCCAGCCTGCCTCAGGAGCCAGGTGACCCCCCATTCTCCTCTCCTCCCCCTCCTCTTCTTCCTCACAAGTAACCAGGTGAGGGTCACCAGGTGAGGGGAGGAAGAGATCCCCAGGTCAGGGGAGGATGGGGTCCCCAGGCAAGTAGGGGGAGGACGGGGTTCACCAGGCGAGGGGGAGGATGGGGTCCCCAGGTGAAGGGGGAACTATGGGGCCACCTGGTGAGCAGAGCATGGGGTCCCCAGGTGAGGGGACATTGGGTGGCCCTGCCCGTGCTCCTCGGGGCTTCTCCCACCTCAGGAAGCCCTGAATTCACACTGATAAACACAATCCGCTCTGTTCCCTCCTCTGTGCCCCCAGGTCAGACAAACGACCAGCAGAAATAGTGAGAACATCTCACTCTGTGATGTTTACTCCTTTACTCCAGTGAAACAAGACTTCGAGGAAATCATACGAAAATAAATTTGCCATTTCTTCCTCATTCGGCCATTTCTGAAGCCAGGGGACAGGAAAGCCACCAGCTCTACACCCGCCATCGATATGCAGGCTTCTCAGGCACTGAGTGATACGTCTTCGATGCTCCTCCGCGGGCCGGTGAAACGAGGACTCGACTCCTGTGCTATCGGGGCCTCTGATCAACAGACACTTGGAAGCTGTGGAAATCACACCAGGCACCTGCTCAGTGCCAAGGCCTGCGTGGGGGCCTGGGCTGCTGCGAAGTTAACCGAGTGACACGTGTGACCAACACCGGGCACCTGAGACCTCCTTGGGGGTGGTTCCCAGGAGGCAAAAATCCTAGAATGCTTTAGGCGTAAGCATTTTCCAAGGGGCTGGCACGAAAGGCTGGGACCAGGAGGCAGGGGGTTGTGGCGAGAGCATTTCGGGTACTGGGGGAGCACGCTCTGCAGCAGCACACGTGCCCGGTCTAACTCACACAGCCTCAAGGTCCCTCCTCGCAGGCCCGGGGGTCAGCTGTCTCCTCGGGGAACCATCCTCCCTGAGCCTGGCCCACCTCACCTGGCGGGGCCACGTGGCAACCCCCTGCACACCCTCTGGAGGGACCTCCCCACTCCTTGCTGTGCTCCAGGGCCTGGCACCCACAGGGAGCGGGGGGACATGAGCACCAGGTCCCAGGAAGCCGACCCCATCTGAAGAGACTCCCAGCCCACCTTGGAGCCCATCTGTGTAACTGAGATTTCTCTCACGTGTTCCTGTACAAATCGTTTTTCTGCCAGTCACACATTCATGTCACGTGCTGGATTACCAACACTGCTCCACGTGGGCTCAACCCCTAAATGCAATGATTCACAGCAGGTGTGCTGGCACTGTCCTCACACAACAGCAGCAGGGAGCCAGGCACGAGGAAGGGGCAGCACGCACATGTAGATCCACACAGTGCCTCAGGAAAGGAAGAGCACGGAGGACTGAGGGAAGGAAGCGCCCCAGGAGGCGGCGAGGGTGGCTGCCTGGGCCTCCGGGCATCTGGGGAAGGAAGGAGTGCACAGGGAGGGCGGGGCGAGTGCAAAGGCCTGAGGAGGGAAGGGAGGCGCAGCCCCCAGCAGGAGCGAGGAGGGAAGGAACAGAAGGGGCTGAGCATGGAGGGCCAGCAGGGCGGGCAGCCAGCGTCCTCTAAGACAAGGGGCCTGCGGGGTCAGCAGAACACATCGCCTCTGCAGTCTGGGAGGAGGGACAACTGAGAGACAGCAATGCCTCTGCTGCGCGTTGCTTTTCTGTGCTTTGCAAATGTTCTACAAGGCACAGGTATCCGGAGACAGCGAGGATGAGCCAAACGCGCAGAGTGGAGGCCGCTGGCTTCTCCACCTGACACTGCAGTGGCCCCAACAACAACAGGTCTCGTCCCTGGGGCATCGGCACCCCGCCACACCAGCGGGAGGGACACCAGCAGCAGGCAGAAGGCCTGGGGCCTTAAGTGTCCCCAGCAGCAGGGCACCCAACCACACTTCGGGGCTTCGCATGCAGCTCCTTTGAGGCTCCTCTTCCTGCTCGCAGCGAGTCCAGCACCATAAACACGTACCTTCTTCCGCGAGAGAACCTGACGTTTTATTTACCGCATGATGTGAACAGAACTAGAGCTTTGAAACTTGCTGATGATTAGAACTGGAACATCCTTGTTCTTTCTGGGCAAACACAAAAACATTAGTGGGATGCTAAAACATAAACGCCAGCCAGGATACCGAAGGAATTTAACCTTCGATCATGGAAAACACTGGACTTTTGCTCCCCTTGGGGAAAGCGTCCAGGACGTCTACTGGTGTTCAGCCAGGCGGCCATGGCAGCACAGCTCCCATTTGAGACCCGAGTCCTTCCTCTGCTGGGTGCCAGTTGTCTTCTCTGACCCCTGGGCACAGAGAAGTCCAGACCCTCCCAGGCAGCCCAGGCAGTCTGCGGCCTCATCCCTCATGGATCTTTCTTTGCTGCCACGTGGCTTCCAGCACACCCCCAGCCTTGCCTTCCTCCACCTCCCCAACTGTGCTCTGGATGAACCCAGCTCATCTCCCCAGTCTCCAAGAGTGGGGGCCTCAGGCTCAGGGGCCCCACACTCGGACCCCTCTGCAGCCCACGCCTGGGGGATCTCACCCAGTCTGTGGTCTTAAATAAATGTAAACACCGATGGCCTCGAATTCTTCCTTGAGGCTGGCGTTCTCTCTCGAGCTTACAATGGTGCATCCACAGCCTTGGACCTTCCCTGGGAGGGCCAAGGGTGTCCATGTTCATCCACAACTGAGTCCTGGCTCCTCTCGCCCCAGGAGCCCTGCTCCTGCCTGGACTCAGAACGCGTTTCCCAGCTCCCAGTATGTGCGGGCGCCACTCCAGGCCCTGGGCCAGAGCCTCAGACACAGAGCTGCTGCTCTCAGGGAGTCGAACTTGGGGAGGAAGACGGCCAGCAACTGGAACATCGGAGCAGCCACTGCCAGGAGGAAACAGCTAGGGCACGAGGGGCCCTGGACACAGTCTGTGAGCTCCCGGCCGTCCCGTCCAGCTCCCACATGGCTGCATCGATGCCCTGGGCCAAGGTCCTCTGTCCACCCCATGTGGGATGTTCAAATAAGTTCCCGTGAACAGGACAGGCCCCAGCCTTCCAGGGCAGCACCTGTGAAGGCACAGGCTTCCAGTGCTTGACCGTTGGAGAAACACAGGCAGGCGACAACCTGGCCAGCAGTAAAGGCCCTGGGGAGAGGGATGCTCCTCAGGGGACAGCCACTGGGGGCCAGTCTGTCTTCTCAGGCCCCCAGTAGACCGGATAAGTCTTCTGCTTAAGTAAATGGCCACTCAGGATGGCTCTTATGAGCAAGTAAAATTTAACATCATCATTTTTCTAAGTCTAAAATGTGCCCTCTGAGCACCTCGAAACGCTGCTTTGGCGCCATCTCCTGGTGCAGATGTGCATCTGCAGGCTCCTGCCTCTGCCTGCAGCCCCCGCAGGCCCAAAGCACTTCCCCTACCAAGGGTGAAGCCGCTCCAGGCCTGAGCCCCTCCAAGCCCAAAGCCCCCTAGGCTGTCACCACCCCCAGGCTCGCAGCCCCTGCAGGCCGCAGCCCCCTAGGCCCAAAGCACTTCTCCCGCCAAGGGTGAAGCCCCTCCAGGCCTGAGCCCCTCCGGGCCCGGTGCACCCTAGGTTGTCACTCCCCCAGGCCACAGGCCCCCAGGCCCACAGCCTCCTCCAGGCCATCACCCCCACAAATGCCTGCAGTCCCCGCCATGCCCCACGCCTGGCCTGCAGCCCTCCATGTTTCTGTGCATGCAGCAACCCCCGCCATCATGTCATGTTCACACACCAGGTGCAGCTTCAGGTTCAGCTTCTTTCTGGGAACAGGCCACTATTTTCTGATCCCTATTAATACCTGTGACAGCGTTTATGTACAAGATAAATTCATTTCAATTTCCTTTTTCAATTAATGGCCTATTATTTGAACCACACTCAGCTAAAAATATTGCTCCAATACCATTAATCTTGTAAAAATTAAATTTTCTTCCCTCTGACAGCCAGAGGCCACCAGGCTGGGGTGGGAGAGTGGCCACACGGCACTGCCCAGCCCTGCCCAGGACCCCAGGAGTCTTGGGTCCCCTTGACCAGGGTGTCCAGAGGCCCCCAGCAAAGAAAGTTCCACACATGACACAGTGAGGGGCGATGGATGGGCACAACAGGGGTGCTCCAAGGGCCCAGGGTCAAACAGGATTTCATTGCAAACCATTACCGTGGTAGTCATAAGGCGGGGATGACAAACGCACACCTCTCCCTGAGCCGACTCTGGGATGAGCTCCAGACAAAGAGTGTGGAACATCACTGACCCTTTCCACCTGCCAAATATGGCTGTCCCAGTTAGCCCACTGGCCATTAACACTCGCACAGGACCATGGTTGTGGGAGAGGATCGCCAGGAGGACGGTGACCCTGGAAAGGAAAGACAGGCCACGGGCACCGCTGGGTTGAAGGAGAGCTGCCTAGCACCCACTCACGCCCTCTGTGGGCAGTGTCTCCCAGACACTGTCCAGTCCTGTGGACACCTGAAGACACAGCCTCAGGGGCTTCAGACCTGGGCTTGTCCCTGAGTCTGACACAGCACATTGGGCAGTTCCCTCTGTGCCCCTGAGTCGGGGTCAGACCCACCCAGTGAGGTGCCACATGAGTGCCATCTCAGGCTGGAACCAAGAAGAATGGCCACGTTACCAACTACGGTGCCATCACTGTATTTATGGCCAAGAAGGAGAAGTGCTGCCAGGCTAACCGTGAGATGCCACAAATGGTGGGCGCACCCCGGTGCCACGAATGGTGGGAGCACCCTGGTTTCAGAAGTTTTAAGTTTGAAAACCTATGCATCAAAGGACAGACTAGACATAATACTACACTAAGTACTTCAACACACCAACAGGATGGCAAGATCCTCGAGGGGCGCAAGTGTGGGCTGCAGCCCCTGTGCCCCACGAGCCCTGGGCGGGGCGCTAACTTCACTGACACCCTGTGCCACGCCGTCTGCAGCGGCTGCAGATGCTCCATCACACGGCTATTCCACCGTATGACAACCGCTAACTCGGGTATTTAAAGTTACTTCCAACTTTTGCTATCAAGTAATTTTGATGCCCACCCTTATACACAAATGTTTACAAGAATGTGTATTTCTTTGGTGAAACTGCTGAATTTTGGGAATGCTCGTTTTTCAGGCTTTTGTTTTTTGTTGCAAATTGTGAAATGACTTTTTGAGGTAAATCTCAAGGGCTGAAGCAAGGCCAAAGGGACTCTCTCAGCCCCAAGGCTCCCCGGCACCCACCACTGCTCTTCTCGGCCCGCCCAGCATTTGGGCTGGAAGAGAAACACAAGTATGATGTCAGCAGGTGCGACATGTGACACAAAACAGACCACGGAGGACCAGGAAAGTGGGCATTTCCAAAAGACATGGAAAACTTCCACAGGGTTGTGTATGGTTGAGGGGGGAGGTGACACCAGCTCCAGCCACCAGCCTTTCCACGGGGCTGCAGTTTCTGGGCACAAGTGCCAAGGCCCCTTCCACCACCCAGGGTGCACACGGAGCCCTGCACGTCCTCTTTCCAGCCCCGCGTGGCACTGAGGTGCGAAACACCTGAGAGGCAATTTGTGCCGTCCCTCAGCCCAGGAGAAACGCCTGAATCCCACCTGGACGACCCCACCCGCCCCGGGCTCTGTCCTGGACACACTCCTGTTCTGATCCTCTGACCCACTGGGAAGGTTTGTCAGATTTGTTGACCATTTTAAGGAACTAGCTTGATTTCACTGATTTTCTCTACCATTCTATTTTTTATTCTACTGACTTCTGCTCTCATTATTTCCTTCCTTCTACTTGTTTTGGGTTAATTTGCTCTTCATTTTAAAAATTTCTAATGTAAGCATTTAATGCTAGAAAGTTCCCTCTAAGCACTACGTTAGGTGCATCTCACAAATTTTGAAGGTTTTCAGTTTGTTTTTCATGTAATCGGAAAAAGTTTCTAATTTCCTTCGTGAAATTCTCTTTGACTCATGGGTTATTTACAAGTTGGTTATTTCCAAATATTTGGGAATTTTCCAGATAATGTTTTTGTTTACTTCTAATTTAATTCCTTTGTGGTCAGAGAAGATATTTTGCACGATTCAAACTCTCATACCTGTGAGGTTTGTCTTACGGACCAGATTTCAATGTGTCATGGTGAGTGGTCCATGTGAACGCACGAATTGCGAGACGGCCTGCGTCTCAGCAGCCAGGGTGGAGGCGCCCGGAACACTCAGCAGAGCCCTCGGAGACGGACCTAAACTCCCCGCCTAAAGGCTGCTCTGCACTTGTCCAGAAAAGCTTAAAAGCGAGGCTCACCTGTCTGGAAAAATCTCTATCGCAATTTCTCTTGCCTTCCTCTGGAAAGATATTTTTGAGGAAACAGAGTGGAAGCCGACTCATCCTTTCCCAGTCACGTGGTGTTGAGCCCTCTGGCACCTGCCCTGCGACGAGCAGTCCACTCGCGCTCCTGTCCCTGCCCCTCAGCGTGTGGTGTGCTCCTCCCACGGCTGTGCCTGCTGTTCCTCTAGCCGGACGTCAGTGGGGTCACGTTGGCTGGCGTGACTCTGTCCACCCACAGCACCAACTAGTGAAAGAAGAGCGTGGGAACCTCGTAGGCCACAGATGAGGTCTCCTTCCGGCCCCGTCAGCTTTCACGCACATGTGAGTTCTGACACTGGGTGCACACTGTCCTCCTGAGGAATTGATCTCTTTATCCTTATGAGAGGCCCCCCTTATCCCTGGCAATATTCTGAAGTCTACTTTGATATTAATACAGCCACTCCTACTTCCCTTTACCTTACGTCTGCATGATATACTTTTCTTTATCCTTTTACTTCTAAAATACCTGTGTCTTCTATTTAAAGGAGGCTGTGAAGACCCAAGGACAGTTTCCATGAGGAGGAGGTGACCAATGACTGCTGGAACATGGCGGCTTCAAGGATACAGCAGAGAGAGCGAGCAGAGACCAACGCCTCTGAGGGTGACGGTGGCGAGGAGACACCTCCGCCCTCTCCTTCTGGGACTCCGTTCACATGTATGTTAGACCACTAGATAGTATATCACAGGGAAGTCATGTTCTATTAACTTTTTTCCTCTAGCTGTTTTATTCTGAGTAGTTTCTATTGCCATGTCTTCGAGTTCAATTAACTTTTCTTTTGTTCTACAGTGTCTAACCTGCTGTTAACCCCAACTAGTGTATTTTTAATTCCAGATAGTGTATTTTTTTATCTGAATAAGCCTTGCTTGAGAACAGCAGGAAGTTGGTCATAGCACGGAGAAGCACGCGAGTCAGGACAGAAGCATCTTTATTTAAAGGACAAGCTGAGAGGACGCAGTCAGCATGGAAAAGGTAGAAAGCCAGAGGAGAGAGGGATGGGGCTGTGCCCCAACCTCAGGGGACAAGGGCCAAGACCGGTGCAAGCAGTGGGGTGGAGGACCAAGCACAGCAGGCCAGCAGGGAGGCGACCTGCGAATGGTGGAAGGTGGGCCTGGAGGAGGGTCTGAGAGAGCTGCCAAGGAGAGCAGCAGAGGAAAGACACCAGGATGCAGCATCCTGCAGATGCAGCTGAGGGTGGGGACATGAACCTGCAGTCATGTGACTCTCAGCAATGGAAAGACATGACTTAACTGGCATTAGATGCCCCAGATTTAAAGACTGAAAACTGACAGGTGCCTGGCTAACCCGAAGGACGATCTCAAGGTTGCAGCCCTGGGGAGGTGGCATCTTTGCTCCTGCTGCTCCCTGCACAGGACGCTCTCCTCGGCCCCAGCCTCTGCCTCAGCACATGGGCATCCAGTGCTCCAAGCAGCCGGCAAATGGTGGCTGAGTGCCTGCTGCACACCAGGCTCCCAGGGCCAGGGGACAAGCTGAGGGCAGGACCCAGACCGCTGCTGCCTGCAGACAACATCGTGCATTGTGGAGAAGACCATCAAACAGGCACCTGTACTTGTAGCGATGGGACAGAGGGAGGGGAAGGATGCCAGGGGACAGACAGCAGAGGAAACCAGGCCAGCGCAGCAGCTTCAGGGCTTCCCTCAAGACACGGCGCTTCAGACACGATCCTCCAAACACACAACCAGCTGTGCAAACCCGTTCAACATCTGCTTCTCCAAGAAGCCTCTGAGTCCTGCCTCTGCCCCTCGTCCATCCTGTGGCTGTCACATCTCCCTGGGGCCGCCTTCCCAGGGTCCACTGTCCATGTCAGAACAAGGACTCTTGAGGAGGGGGGACAGGTCTCACCTAGCTCTGTGGGGGGCTCTGTCCCACTCCGCTATGGCCAGCCCTTCTGGAGGTCACCTGGTCCCTCTGGAGAGAGACCTGTCCCTCTGGAGGCAGCCCGGCCCCTCTGAAGAGAGACCCATTCCCCTGGAGGCAGCCTGGCCCCTCTGGAGAGAGACCCACCCGCCTGCAGGCAGCCTAGCCCCTCTGGAGGGAGACCCATGCCCCTGGAGGCAGCCCGGCCCCTCTGGAGGTCTGTCCAGGGCTCCCAGGACTGGCTGAGTACAGGAGCAAGCCTGGTGGCACAGGCTCCTCTGCAGAGCAGATCCACAGCTGGTTTAATCCCTCGTCTCTGTGAGGCTTGGAGCCCCCGACTCTCCCTATTATCTTCCCGCATGCCAAAGCCCTGGGGTCCTTGGCTGTCCACCTTCCAACTCCCATGCAGGCCTTGTCGTGCTAGCTGATGACGAGCCAATCAAGGTGCCTTCCAGGAGCAGCCGAGGCCCCCCATCTGCACTGTGCCCACGTTCCTGCCAGGCGAGCCGTGGACTTGGACCACCCAACAGGCTGCAGGAACGCAGTGACATTTTAATTCAGGCATGATGGCATTACGCTGTGACAGAGAGCCGTCCACAGACTCTCTTTACTTAATTAGAAGAAGGGTGGCTTCAGCAGACGCTCCATTTTTCTAATGCTGATCCATGGAACGGAAGAACACTTACTGTAAAATGCTCCTGGGATTTGTAGTTCTCATCCAGGTAGACTCGAGCCCTGTTGTATTCTTTCATTGCATCACTGGACAGTAGTTCTCTGGAAGGAAACAAGTGAGTTCTTTAATGCAAAAGTCACACAGACACCTCATCATTTTACAGGCATTTGTTTACGAGGCACAGGATGTTAGCTTGGACACCAAGTTTCCCATCACCCTGAAAACACCACCGACCGACTGTGGAAGGAAGAGAGGAGGGAGAGAAGGAAGGAGGGAGGGAAGGAGCCTGAAGGATCAACCTGAGCCTCAAGACCCTGACTGCCTGAAGGAACAAACCCCAACACGCTTCAAGGGAAGAAACAAGATGCAGACACTGAATGACACACCCTTCACGACGTCTGCACCATGTCAACAATTACCTGACACACGAAGAAGCAACAAAATATGACATGTCTACAAAAACGCAGTCAACAGAAACAGACGAGAAAGGACAAAAATAAGGCAATTCACTGACAAGAACCTTGAAGCAGCATTATAGACATGATCAAAGACTTAAATGAAAACATGAACACAAGGAGGGAAGACAGACGACATCGAACCATACACGAAA
Organism: Equus quagga; assembly: GCF_021613505.1. NCBI lineage: Eukaryota > Metazoa > Chordata > Mammalia > Perissodactyla > Equidae > Equus > Equus quagga. The sequence goes on along the minus strand of NC_060268.1, from coordinate 183,734,960 downwards.
CTTCTAGAGCTGGCAACATAATATTTATATTACATAATTTATATAGTAATTTTATATAAATTTATTTTAAATAAATATAGTAATTTTAAATAAATTTATATAATAATTTGCAGAAACAAATTCACTGGCTGGACCTAACAGTAGATTAAAACCTAAAAAAGAAAAGATCAGGGACTCAAAGATCAGCAACAGAAACTATCCAAACTGAAGAAAGAGGAAAAACGAACTGAAAAGAATTAAAAGGGCTTAGGGACCCGAACGACAGCATCTATCCAACGTTAGGAAACCGGAGTCTGAGGACACAAGAGAAGGGAAGGAAAAGAAAAACAATATTTAAAGAAGCAGTGGACAAACTTTTTGCAAATTTGATTAAAATTATAAACATACAGATTGAAAAAGCTCAAAAGAACTCCAAGTAAAATAAACACAAAGAGAATCAAACTAAAGACAATATAATCAAGTTGCTGCAAACCAGCTAGAAAGACAAAATCTAGCAGTTGGGGGAAAAAAAAAGACATTATATACAGAAAATTAAGATCGGAACAATGGCTAGATTCTCATCAGAAACAATGCAATACAGAAGACAATGGAACAATATCCTTAAAGTACTAAAAGAAAAAAATTGACAAGCTAGAATTCTATTTACAACAAAAATGTCTTTCAAAAGTGAAGACAAAGACTTTTTTCAGACAAACAAAAGCTGAGGGAAGCCATCAGCAGCGATTTGTGTGGAGATAGATGGTAAAGACGCCCTCAGGCTGAAGGAAAATGACAGCAGACAGAAACCCGAACCAACACAAAGAACGGAAGAGCACGGAAATGACAGATGAGCTGGCAAAAACAAATAACATTTTCTCTTACTTTTTAAAAGATAACAGACTGTCTAAAGCGAAAATGACAACAAGGTGTGACGTGTGCAGCACGGGTAGGAGGAAAATCTAGCACAGCACAAGGACGGCGGGGAGCAGAAAGCGTGGCGGAGCCCGTGGGGGACAGGAGCTGTGCGGCTCTGCTGGACACAGAGCGGACCGCCTTCCACCCGACTTCTCTCCTCCGTGAAACGCCGGCTTTTCCAGTGGTGTTTTTTCCCTATTGACTTCCTGGAGTTCTTTACACATTTAAAGACCGATTTTGGTCAGTAAAGTACTTTTTCCCAAGTTGGACTAAATTTTTACTTTGTTTATAGTCTTTTGATACAAGGAGCTCTTAATTTTAACATGGTCAGGTTTATCGACCTATTCTTTCGCAGGCCATACTTTCGGCACATTTTTAAAGAAACCTCTTCCTATCCCAAAGCTATAAAGATACACTATATATAACATATACATATTAAATTTCTAATATATATAATATATCCAATAATACATAAAGATATCTCCCACATTTCCGTCTTGGAACTGTAATTGTGCCCTTCACATTTACTCAGTAGCACAACTGGCACTCACTCCGCGTGGGGACAGCCGCAGCGTGAAGTGGGGACCTGGCGTCCTTTCTTCCCACACAGGACCAGTCCTGCTGCCTGGACCCAGCCGCCACCCACCACGCCCCGCTGACTCTGGCGGGCTCGACTGCAGCTCTGCTGGGCGTCCGTCCCCATCGCAGCATTCACTGCTTCCAGGAAGCCGGCAGCACAGAGCTAAGAACACCCACCGGTTCTTTTCAGAATTATTTCAGCTATTCTCAACTCTTGGGTCTTCCATATTAATTTTAGTACTATTTTGTTAAGAAAACTTTTGACTGGAATTGCCTTAAAATGACAGATTATTTTAGAAACATGAGGAATTTACTTTTAAAAATTTGCCCTTTAACAAATTACCCCACAATTTAACAGGTGAAAATATGGATGGATTGCTTGTGTCAAATGCCAACATCGGGGACCTCAACAGGAGGACTGAGGCTGGGCTCCAGGCAGACAGGGCGCGGACTCTGTCCCATGGTGGGCCCCACACCTGCCCTAGCTGCCTCCCAGCACAGCGGCCCTTGACAACCGCCTCGCAAGTCAGGAAGCGGCACTTCTCCACACTCTGCTGGCAGAAGCAGCCACAGTGCCCAGTCTGGGCGTGGGGGACACAGCAGGCGGGCTCAGGGTGCCTGAGGGCAGAGTGGGCGTCCCCAGGCACTCGGACCAGACGCACAACAAAAGGAAGAGAGGACGCTCCAGCAGCTGCCGCCACCAACAGGGAGATGGGGACACCGCTTTCCAGCAGGGAACTCGTGCAGAGGCCTCGGTGCCCCTCCTCCCTGAGCAGCAGCAGGAGGCCTGTCCTGAGGAGCCGTGGGGGCATGTGCCTGAAGCTGGCATGCTGCCTGTGGCTCTTGCCTCCCAAACGACAGAGATTTCCCTTTCCAAAGGCGACTGGAGCTCTGTCCCCACTTCACTGTGACAAATGCAGCTGTGAGCTACTGGACAGAAAGAGTCCTGTCTGTCCATTCGTCCATGCGTCCTCAGCAGCAGCAGGCTGGCAGCCATGAGACCACACGAAGTGTGACCTCCAACATGGACGAGACTCTCCACCTGGAAGCCAGGGCTGAAGTCTCTAAACCCAAGGTACCACTGTCACCCTGCGCCCCCCAGAGGCACGCTGTCACCCTGCGCCCCCCAGGAGGCACGCTGTCACCCTGCGCCCCCCAGGAGGCACGCTGTCACACACTTGGGCTACACTTTCTCTTTGGAAAACTGTGGCCCACCGAAGGTGCCTCCCAGAACACTGAAGGGTGAGGCTGCGGCCGCCGTCCCCCAGGAGCCCCCGCCCCGCCCCGCCCCAGGGAGGGTGCAGCAGGCAGGGCGCCCAGACTTACTTGACGAACTTGTCCACGTGGGACATGGAGGCCTCGTAGTTCTTCCCCCCGAACTCCTGGCAGTGCAGGGCCATGAAGTGCGGCCTGTGTGTGTGGACGATCTGGGAAGGAAGCACAGGACAGGGCCGTCAGCGCTTCCCCTGGGCCGCACAGGGCCCGCCACCCCCGCGGGGAAGGGGCTGTCGGGACAAACCCACGTTCACAACGCCGGTTTTTTAACAAATCCTAGGAACCACACCGCCTTTATGCATCCGATCATCACGGTGTCCAGTGTCTCCCACTTCCCCTTTAGTATAACTTCCTTAGAAGGAATTCAGAATTTCTTAGAACTTTCTTCCATTTTTTAGGGTCATTTTTTTTTCCAATCATAAAATGTCATACGTATCGACTGTGGAGCATCTGGAAAGGCCCAAAAGAACAAATACACCAGTCATAATCTCACAAGTAAGGACAGCCACCACTGACACCCGGACACGGCCTCCACAAAGGGCACAAGCCTGGACGTGCACCTGTGTGTGTGTGTCTGAGTGCATATGTGCTCTGTGCACATGTGCAAGCACGTGTGCATGTGCGTGCCTGCACACCACCCCTAATCCGCCCAGGAGTGAGCAGAGCTGACCGTGTTGTGCTCATGGGGAACCGGGCTGTCTCCCGCACGGCCTGCACAGCCCACGTCACTGCAGGGACAACCTCACCCAGGCCATGCGGGCCCTCGGCGGCAGCACCAGCACGGCCCACCTCCTCTCAGCGCTACCCACCCCACGAGAGCCAACAGGCCCAGGCCCCTCAGCAGCAACTCTGTGGTCACCAGTGTCCTCCCACGCCTGTGCTTCCGCCTGAACTGACCCCACTGCAATGCAGCAAACCTGCACACACTTTTATTCCTAGATGACAGCGAGTAAATCTCCTTGAAGATGCGGCCTGTGGAGCCTCCCAGTGGTCCCCAGGAAGGTGAGGGAAGACTGTCTTAAGAGGGCTGTCCTCTGGCTGCCCCACACCCCCAGCACAGGGGACCTGACAACACCTGGTCACGGCACGAACCCCCATCTCACCCTCTGCAGCGAGCCATGTGGGGCGTCTCAGGTGACCCTCACCAGCCCTGCCCTCCTGGGCCCGCGGGGCAGTGCGTCACTGACTGGGCAAACTGCTGGGGCAACAAGACCACCATGCCACGACGGCCACAAAAGGGGTGAGCCTGGCCCAGGGGCACAGCTGGGGGAAGGGCTCCCTGGGAGCAGGGAGGGCCAGTGAGGGGGGCTGCTGGCACCAGAAGGCTGAGGGTGCAGGTGCAATGGGAGCACGCTGGGGACTGGGACTCTTGGAGGCCGAGAGGCTGTGTGTTCCCCGGCCCGGCCCGCCTGCTGCACCCACTGTACCTCCCATGCTGCCGCTGTGCTCCTCCTGGCTTTGTGCTCTCCTCCCTCTCCCAGGCACCCCCGGACACAGGGCAGCACCGGCTGGCTCTGAAGAATTTACCAAAACCTGCAAAATTACTATCCCATCCCCAAACACATCATCCCAGAGACAGGCCCCCACACAAAGCGACTCTATCTACCCCCGACGTGAGCACCTGGGGCCGAGCCTGAGCCTCAGTTTCCTGCTGCTGCCAGCGCCCAGTGGTCAGCGTACCATCGACACACATGGGCTGCCGTGGAGACATGGCTGCTCTGGAGACAATGGCTGAGCAGTCTGATGGAAAGCGGCTGCATCCAGGATTCACAGGCAAGGGTACAGGCGGAGCTGGAGAGCCAGTGGTGGGGGACTGGGCACGGGGTGGCCGGCCTGCATGCACACTTCCAAGTGGGGAGAGCACCAGGCAGGGTCTCAGACAGGGCGAATGACCTGCAGTGCGGCCAGCAGCTGCCCCTCTCGATGGGCGCGTCCAGCATCTGGGAGCGACTACAGCCCGCTGTTCCCAGCTGTGACATAAAACACGATCTCTGGCACGGGGCGTGTTCTCTAAAAGGAGGAAAAATCCTGACCAGAACACTTATTTAAGCCATGTGGGAAAAGCACCCATATTTGGTGCCAGCTAGTTAAATAAACTGCTCCTGGCTGGCTCTTTACTCTCCTTTCAAAAATGTTTATCAGGAGTTCACTAAGGCGATTTTCATTTCTCATCAAACACAGCATGGAATCTCTCCTGTCCCTGAACACCAGCCCCCTGTGCGCAGGCTCGTGGGGACGAGGCACCCGGAGCGAGGTCAGGGCCGGGGGACAGGCCTCAGAGCAAGCCCTGCCTACAAGGGGCGGGAAGCAGGCCACATGCCACGTGTGCAGGGCAGAGTGGAGCCCGACCCCAGTGCAGGCGCTGCCATCAGATGATCAGACGGCCAAGGCGGCCAGGATGCCATCCGCCCCCATGGCCCCCCGGCAGATGCTCTCACATACATTTCGCGGCATCTCTGCAAGACAGCACACCCTCGCTGGAGTGGAAGGATAACAACACAAGTTCAGGGAACCACATGGGCACCTTTACCAACAGGAATAGGGTGGGACAGTTTCTGGCCTGTGGCACAGTTTGCAAATTGCACAAAGGACCCGGGTCAGGAGATGCCCTGGGCCGGCCTGGGTCAGGTCACCAGACAGGCTTGCCCTCAGGGCTCAGCAGGGACAAGAACACACAATGTCGGCTAGACCGGTGGGCAGTGACCTAGGAGCCAGGGGCCGCAGGCGGCTACAGTGGGTGGATGCGATGGCCTTGGCACCCAGAAGAACAACCAAAGGCTCTGTGACGTGGCAGGCTCTTCCTTCATCTCCCTCTGCAATGTCTTGACAACATACACGATTTCACGCTTCTGATGGCAAAAACCAGAGCTTCACGAAGGGGACACAGAATTCCACTGGAGACAGTCCTGCCCGGAAGGCTGGTAACCATTGACTCAGGACGAAGGACTGTCTGGCACATGCGGATCATTATGAGGATTAGTATATATGTCATGACATCAGCAACACTTCACCTTCCATGTGCAGTTCCTAGCATCTGCATGTTCTTCACCCAATTACTAAAGGGGGAGGAAAACAAAAAGGAGGCCGCAGGGACGCGCATGGACACTGGGGTCTGTGGGCTGAGACCAGGAGTCTGCACCAATGAAACACTTCCTGCATTTCGTGGAGGCACCTTTTCTATCAAAAAAAGAGAAATCAGAATGCTACTAGTCACTGAATAAGTGGGAACCACAATCCCAAGTCCCCAGGAAAAGCCAGATGGAAGCCACTGGGACAGCTCTCTGTCACAAAGGGCGGCCACGGGGCGCTCGAGCGTTTCCCAAACAGGTGCGTGGAGCCCCTGCTGCCCCGCCAGCAGGACCGGCACATTCGCTTTAAGTCGCAGAAATACGTGACCCCTCTTTGCAAATGTTCAAATGTGTCTGCCTTAATCTAAATCCTAAGTAACGTTCTCCCTCTTAAATGACATTTTGTTGTTTAAACTGAAATAGCCTTTTACTGCACAGAATATAATATCCAAGTTATACCGAACTCCTCGAACGTTTGACTCTAATCCTGCAGATCTCCAAAATGATGCAAAGATCCAAAAGTAGCAGCTCCACACAGAGGAAGCCGACACCTAAAGCGTGGACTCCACAGAAACCAGACCACAGCAGAGCAAGGAGGACACTGGGCTCCGGGCAGGCCTGGGCGCCCGGCAGGCAGGCTTCTTGCTGGGACACCATAGCAGTGCTGGCACCTCAAAACCAGGTGGGAGAGACATGCCCGAGCCACAGGAGCCCGCACACTACGGCCTGCGCCAGCTTCCCGGCCTGTCAGAGCCTCCTCCACAAACGAAGGACGACGTCTGTGTTCCCCAAGGGTAGGAGGGACCTCAGCAGGTGGGAGAGAGGGCCCAGACGGTCACCCACCGCTGCAATCCATGAGCCACCCTCTCGTCTGGCCCTGTCGGGACAACTGCACAGCACCTGCACCGGGCCAGGAAGAACGAAAGGCACTCCCCACCTCACCATCCCAACAGCCGCATCACGGCCTGTGCCACAGCCGAGCAGGTGGACGCTGGGCCAGGTGGACGCTCTGGGGCTAGGGCACAGCTAGGGAGGCAGAGCCTGGGCCTGGACCACGTGCTGGGTGGCAGGACCAGCGCTGCACCAGGCGGCACGAGCCAGCCTTGCCTGAGCTCACAGTGGCACCAACTGAGATGCGTGGGGTGGACACCACCCTCATGGGCACTGACACGGGCTTCCCTGGGCACTCGTCAGGCTGACAGCCACCCCTCTGGGCCCAAGGCCGCCCTGCACAGCATGCCTCCGTCACAGCATGGCTCCGTCACAGCATGGCTAGAAGTTCTTCCCAAAGGACCAGCCTGTCCACTTGGGCTTTACTTAAAACAACAACTCTCAGCCACAGAGCACTGGGGCTGGGCACGAGCATCCATGAGCCCTCTCAGCCCGACAGTCTCGCCTCCGTGGACCTGCCCTCAACTCCCAGTGCTATGGTCCCCCAGGATGCTGGCCCCTCCCAGGCCAGGCTGGGAGGCCCCCGACTGCATATTCACTCCGGCCCTCGGGGTGCAGCTAGTTCCTTGAGCAGTGCATCTCCCACCATGACGCCCTGCGTGTGACCAAGGCACCTGCGTGCGTCGCTGCTTCTCTGTGTCTCAGTCCCCCCTCTGCAGAGGGGATGACCAGAGCACTTAGTCTGTGGAGCGGCGGGGGGAGCACGCGAGACACGTGCGTGAGGGATGTTCTGCACAGGCCCAGGAGCGGAGGCTCAGTGCACATCCACCACTGCATTAGCATCGCCAGCAAATGCGAATTCACCACTGGCTTCGACCCCTGGGTTTTCTGCCATATCTGCTTACTCTCAATGGAACTCCGGGGCTGACTTTCCACCCTGAGACTGCTGACCCAAATCTGTCTGCACTGACGAGCCCTGCTTCTTCCCTGGCTTTCTAACCACTGATGTTCTCCCCAAATCAGGATCCGGTTTCAGGGAGCCAGCTTCAGCTACACGCAGCGGAGTGAGCCCAGCGGGCACACCCTGAGAACTACGCCTGCCCTGCATCCTGTGGCCGGGACCCTGGACCCATGCTGCCCCCCACAGCCGGGAGTGCAGATCCCTGGGAGCTAGCCATGCACCTCCCACCATGGCTGTCAGACAGGAGGTTCTGGGGCCGCCCTCTGAGGGGGTGCTGGAGCGTCTGGAGCAGCAGCAGCTGCCTTGAGGCACACTGGCCAATGCCAGGCCCACAACGGGCACCGTGAGGGAGTCAGACCCAGGGCTCCTAGCCGTGAGGTCCAAACCCTTTCCCAGGCCCTACCTGGGGCCCCATCTCACCTTGGGGTCTGGGGTCTCCACCACAGGCTCTCAGCCCCCTCGCCAGAGCGCTGCTCCCTCCCTCCCATCTTTCAGGAGCCGTATGCAGGGTCCCTTTGAGAAGGGGCGTGCTGCCCGGCTTGGGGCTCACTCCCAAGGCGCTTCCTGCTGCGCCCCCTTGAGCACATCTTCGCCTCTCCTGCTGCAGGGCTCTCCAGCAGCACTCACTCATGCTGAAGGCTCACCAAGGAAAGCGACCAAATGAGAAGCTGAGCTTTACCAGGGTGATGGAGTTCAATTCAAAATTCTCGGAAAAACTGGCTAACAAGGTATCTGTTAGGATAGTGTTTGGCCAACAACAGAACCCAACCCCCAGCCACTCGCCCCAAGACAGTGCAGGCGCCAGCAGCCAGAACGGCGGGTCTGCTCACGGATGGCATCCGCGAACTGGCTGCTCCCACCTTCTGCTCAGCCACCTTTAGCACAGGCCTTCATCCTCACGACTGCAACATGGCTGCAAAACCCCCTCCCTGCCCCAGGCCTACATTCCAGGCAGGAAGAAGAGGAGAAGGTGGAAAGTTAAAGGAAAAGGGAAAAAGCCTTCTCTTCTAGCACTCTGCCTGTTTTATTTAGACAGGAAAGTTCTCCACAAGGATTTCTGCCAACATACTGTGTCACAGGATAACCCCCTGCAGCCACAGGTGGGTGGTGCTGGGTGGCACACTGCAACAACGGCCGGCTTCTGCAAGCTACAGAGAACGGTGTGAGGCAGCGCACCTGCTCACTTAGCGCAGGAGCACACCTGCCTCTGCTGCCGCCGCCCCACCCCGCCAAGGTACCCCAGCCTCCAGCTTCCCCATCCCAGGCTAAAGGACAAACTGTGGGGTCACCCCACTTGTGACAGTCTCGGGCACAACGGTCTCTGAAGACCACTGGTTAGCAAAGCCCTAGGCACAGACTGAGCCCCCATGGACACACGAAACCTGCCTCCCAGCCCCTTCCTTTAAACACGAGGCCCACCCCCCCGCCCAGCCTTCAGAAGGTCTGCTCCAGTCAGGCCCGGTGATGGTTTTAAAATGTGCCCACAAATCCTTCCACTCTGCTCCCCTCACATCACAGAGCCGATCCCCTCCCCGTGTGGGCCGGATGTAGTAACCGACACAGTCAGGTGGAGGTGTCGGCTTGTGACCGGCCATGGACAGTCACTGTGGCACCCCTGCTCCCTCACCAGCCCCCGCAGGCTCCATGGAGAGCCCAGGCCTCCCGCCCAGCCACCTTGGGCGGCAGACCCCAGCTCACTCCAGGCCTTGAGGGGACAGCTCTGGCCAGCAGGCTGCCCTCAACATCAGAGGGGCCCTGGGCTGAAGCAGTTAAGTGAGCCAGGCCCAAGGCCTCACCCCCAGAAATCGTCTGTCCATCTGTCACGCAGCACCGCATGCTCTCAAGAGGCCTGTAGGACCCTCCTTCTGCTCAAGCTGGGCCCTGCCCTCCCTCCACCTGCTGCCCGACCAGGTGTCCAGCCACTCCTGGCTCTTGGCAGAACACGGACACTTGACCCTTGTTGCCCAGCTGACCCCTCTCTCCAGGAAGGGCCCAGCCACCCCGCCGAGGCCACCAGGCAGTACTTTCCCACCGGCCAGCTCTCCAGGGGTGACCAACAGCCTCCTCTCCTGTGCCCTTGCTGTGGCTACAGCTCTTTGCCTCCTGGAGGAAGCGAGCTCAGAGCCCCCTCAGTCACCTTTTCTCAGGAAATTTACAGCTTTGGTAAAACAGGGACGGGAAGAGAACACATGTCCTGGCCTGAGTGTCGAGGGCATTGGTCCTGTGCTTACGTCCTCATCACTGGACAGGCAGGCGCCCTGACCCACAAGGGCAGCCAGGGAATTGGCGCCGTGTGGCCCGAGCAGCAGGCCTGGCTCTCGCTACCAGCGAGCGTCTCCCGCTGCGGCACGGCGCCCTCCCTCACCAGGGCACCCTCCATTCATCACAGGGCCTGGAACAACACAGCCCCGAGCCTGGAGCCACGCGGACGGCGCCTGCCCTCTCCACGTCCTTGACCTCCCGTCCCTTCCACCTTCCCTCCCGAGCCTTAGGCCCAAGTACCAGGTTCTCTGTCCCAGGACCACACAGTTCTCCGACCTCTCACGTGACTTCTCTGGCTGGAGCCCCTGTACCGCAGCACCCCTCAGACGAGCAGGGACTGAGAAGGGCTGAGGTCTGGTGCACTCCCCTAGTCTGTAATGCGCATCCCTCCTGTGTCCCAGCAACAACTCCACCCTGACCGACATCCTTCCAGAAGGAAGAAAGACCCATATTCAATATATTTTCATTGGTAAACACAACGATTTTCCAAATTAAATTTATACTGAAATTAAATTAAATTGAAACTGAATCTTAATGGATCCTAACTTTAGATAGCCAAATAAAATTTCATCATTGTCATGTGCCATGTGTCAAGTGGGCTCCGACTCCTGGCGACCCCGTGAGTGAGTGCTGTCCACAATGCCCTGTGGTCAGCAGCCCTGCTCAGCTCCCATGGACTCGTGCCTGTGGCTTCCTTATGGAGTCATCCATCTCGTATTTGGTCCTCCTCTCTTCTGGCTGCCGTCTACTTTTCTAGCGTTATTGTCTTTTCCAAAGCCTCCTCCCTTCTCATGATGCGCCCACAGTACGACAGCCTCAGTTTCATCATTTTGCCTCCAGCGGTAGTTCAGGCTTCATTTGCTGTGGGACCCTCTTGCTCATCTTTCTGGCGGTCCAGGGTGTCCGCAGAGCTCTCCTCCAACAGCGTTTCTCAAGTGAATCCAGTTTCTCCCTGTCAGCCTTCTTCACTGTGCAGCGTTTGCGCCCGTACATAGTAACTGGGAAGACGAGGGTGAGGATAACCTTGGCCGTGGTCTCTAAAGACACTTGATAATCCTTCCTAATTCTTCCGTCTCTGCCCTTCCGAGTCTCAGTCATCTCTCGATTTCTTGGCTGCAGTCTCCATATAAATTGAGCTGAGGGAAACAGAATCTTTAACAATTTCAAAGTCTTCATTGTCTACGCTAAAGCTGTGTAGTTCTTCTGTAGCCATGATCTCTGTCTTCTTGATGTTCACATGCAGTCCTGCTTTGGCTCTTTCTTCTTTCACTTCGTCAGAAGTGGTTTCACGTCACTGCTGCTTTCTGCCAGTAAGATGGTGCCATCCGCGTGTCTTAGATTGTTGACATTTCTTCCAGCAATTTTCACTCCGTCTGAGTCTACCCAGCCTTTCGTGTGATGTGTTCTGCATACACATTAAACAGATGGGGAGATGAAAGGACACCTTTGCCTGTAGGAAACCATTCTGTCCTGATGTGGCTTCTTGTCCACAGCACAGATCACACATCAGGACAGTCATGTGCTGAGCATGCCCAGTTCTTTCAGGGCAGCCCACAGTTTCCACGATCCACGCAAAGGTTTTGCTATTGTCTATAAACACAGACTAACCTTCCTCTGGAATTCTCTGGAGCGCTCCGGTAGCCAGCGGATAGTCACAACTGGATCTCGTGTGCCTCTCCCTTTTCAAAGTCCAGCTTGGACATCAGGCACTTCTTGGTCCACACGAGGTGGAGGCCTTTGCTGCAGCTCCGTGAGCATCACTTTCCTTGCACAGGAAATCAGAGCGACAGTTGTGTAGGTACTGCCCTCCTTGGCATCTCTGTTCTAGGGGGCTGGGATGTATACTGAGCATCTCCAGTCTGTAGCCCACTGTTTTATTTTCCATATTTGTCGGCATACTCTTGTTAGGATTTTGACAGATTCAGTGGCCTGAAATAACTCCCCTGAGACCCCACCTCCCGGGTAACTTTCTTCTCCCCAGCTCTGTCAGGGTGGCTTTCTCTTCACTCCTAGAATCATGGGCCCTTCCTCTTGGGAACCTTCTTCAGAGGAATCTGTCATATTAGTCACATTATTTTGTCTCTGTGATATTTGCTTAAACTCAACATACTCTACACAATGACCCAAGCGACACTTTCTAATGGACCGAGTGTGAGTTCACCTCTATCAACAATGTCACACTCACTCTAGGTCCCCGAGCCGGTGAGGTTTCAGGCACACGAGTATGAAAAGTAAGACTATGAACAGTCATTATCATGACAAAATCACACTGAACTTCACCGGGGGTAGTTATCTTAACCTGTGGCTGCCCCCCCAGTGGGAGAAGTGTGTCAGGAGTCTTAAAGACACACTTTCATTTAGCTGTTGACAAAAGGTCCCATTAACTTAAACCAGAACAGCCTGGATTCGCTCACAAGCAGCTGTGTATTAAATGGAACGCACTCAGCTGAACATCCACCGACGGAGGCCCAGAGCCGGCCAAAGGAGGGACCACCGCTGGCAGACATGACGGAGGAGGGAGGCGTTCCCGACACCACACAGCACTGCAAACACACCTCTTTATGTGAGACGCGGGGTGTCACTTTGGAGGAACACAGTCGTAAAAGCAATGGCAGCCGGCTAACTCCCGTGCTCACTGAACACAGCCCGTGGCGCAGCAGCCCGGGGAAACCAAAATCGCCACAGCAGCCCTGAGCTGAACTGCAGCCATCAGTGAGCGGCATCGAGGCAGACCCCGTAAGGCCCAGGACTCACCCCACAGATGCCGCCTGGCTTCAGAGCACATGCACAGCACATCACGCTGTGGCTCTGCATCCCTCTGCCCGAACTACTGAACCCCAATCGGCTCCCCCAAATTTCCAACCCCCTCCCCATGCAGATCGGCTCCACGGTGCCACCCTGAAAGACCCCAATCCCCTGGCAGGACTCCCAGTTCTGTTACCTCCTCTCCTCTGCGCTCACTGGCAGCTCCCCATGCCCACACTCCCACCGGACTGCGCCCTGAACCCCGCACAGGCCAGCACCTGTCCACGGTGGGGGGATCGGGTGATGCTCACCAAGCCCCGGACACTCCTGGCCACACGTCAGGACTGACAAGGCCCTGAAGTGCTGCCTCCAACAGTGCTGACACGAGAGGAAGTTTCAAAACCCACACCACGCCCATGAGAAAGCACAGTGTCCCCCGACAGACAAGCTTATGCAGAAACGTAACACAAACACATGAAGTGTCACATTTCATTCGAAAACTAAGTTATTAAAATGACAAGATCTTTATCATGAAAATTTTCAGGAGAAAACTAATGAATGATTTTGGAAAAGAACACAGTACTGAGGGACACAAATCATTCTCCAGACCCACAAATCAACACTCTCTAAGCACACATTTCATTGATACAAAAGGCGACATCACGAGTCCATACGAGGCTTTCCTTAAACAAACCGGACATCACTTTACAACAAGTGCAGCGGGCTAATGAGAAAAGAGCAGGTTCAGAAAACCCTTGAAGCTGTCCTCTGGCGCCAGGCAGCCTCGCCAAAGGGACGAGCGAACTATGGAGGAATTGATGAAGGGAAGGAAGACCCTGACTACATCCACCTGGGAAGCTGGGCTAATTACTGTCTATTGAGAACTGTAACTCCACCTGACATCCCAAACTCCATCCAGGATAGTATTATCACCTAAAATGGAATGAAACAGAAATATATTCTTACCCATGAGTTCACAATGATACCAAAAAAACCCCATACACAGGTCATCTTGGAATCAGGACGTTCATTTGAAAACTGGTAAATAAAGAAAATGCAGCAAGAATGTACCCCACCTTTCTTACATTATCTGTATCTCTAGAAGAACAAATAGAGAACGGCATATGACCTGTATGGAAACATCTCAGCAAATAAATGAGGAAGAAATGATGGAATTAGGAGGTGCACATACATACATTTACGTAGCCACTTGTGACAACGTGGAGGGACCTCGAGGGCATTCTGCTAAGTAAAACAAATCAGACAAAGGAAGAAAAATACTATGTGATCTCACTTAGTTGCAAAATCCAAAAAAGCCAAACTCGCAGAAACAGAGAGTAGAGGGGTGGTTGCCAGGGGCTGGGGGGAGTGGGGAGAGGTGGGTCAAAGGGGACAGACTCCCAGCTATAAGACGACCAAGTTCTGGGATCTAAGTACAGAACAGTGTAACCATGCGCTTGCTGTGACACCGGCAGAGCGGGAAGAGGCCGGGAGAACGGCCAGAGGCAGGTTCTGAGGGCTGCCAGAAAGTGAGGAGTCGGAAACAGCGGAGAGCACCGCTGGTCGGAGCGCATCCACAAGGAGGAGCCCAGCGCAGGGGCACGCAGGCAGCAGACGCGATGTGAAACGGCATCACGTGGGGACACAGCTTCAGGAGAAGAAGAAAGACAAGAGGCAGGGGGAGCTCTAGGCCACTGAGGACAAAGGAGAAAAGAAGAAAAGGAAAAACAGGGATGTGCAAGACCAAGGAGAACCATGAAATCCCCCATCACCACCAGGACAGACAGACACACAG
>NC_060268.1:183615855-183720480 GCF_021613505.1 Equus quagga | reverse complement strand
CAGGACAGACAGACACACAGACCCAAGAGAACAATGAAATCCCCCGGCATCCCCAGGACAGAGAGACACACAGACACACTTGGGAGCCCCTAAAAACCAGGATTTGCTAGATGGACAGAAGAGGGTGCTGTTAAACTAGGAATCCCGCAGAACGCTAATACCATTGAGACGACGACGAGGAGGTTCAACAAGTCCCTACAGAGCTGCCGCAAGAAAGCAAGAACAAACATCACACATACAACCGAGGAAAAGAAGAACCACCACGAAGAAGAGCAGAGCTGTACGTGCAGACAGGATTAAACAGACTCAAACAAGCATTCGAGAACATGAAAACCACTTAGAATCAGAAATGCAAAACCAAAATAGAAACGGACCACAAAGAGGGAGAAAGAAATGAAGACTGCTGATTAACCTCAGGGAAGAAATGGAAGAAAAAGACAAAATCATCACAGAAAAGAAGGATAAATTACAAAGTGCCCAACGGAGAATCAACTGAAGGGAAGATTTGACAAGGGGCATTGAAGCCAGAAAAATCAACAAGAAAGTGAAAATGACGTAACGAGAAGCGAGCAAGAAGAGGGAAGTGATGGAGGACAGGCAAAGGAGGAGAAACATCTGTATTCTCATGGTCCCGGGAGAGGAAAAACCACACAATGGACCAGAATAAGACGCAAAATTATAATCCAGGGATACTTGCCAAAAATAGAAAAAGACCTGAGCCTCCACAGTGAGGCTCACTGAGTACCCAAGAAAATTAACCCCGAACAATCAACTGCAGGCCACATCCTCGTGAAACTGCCAGATCCAAAGACAGAGAGACAAGCCTCAAGGCCCCCAGGACAAAGATCAGCGAGGAAAGCGGAAAGCATTCCAACAGCGCCAGGCTGGTCACAGACAACAGAGAAATCAGGCAGCAGTGGGACGCGGCTTTTCTGAAAATCTCAATGAGAAAGTATGAGCCAAGGATTACACACAGGCCAAGTGTCCTTCAAATAGCAAAGCCATAGAAAACAGCTTTCGACACAAAAATCTAAGAAGTTCTGTCTCCATCAGGCTTTTATGAGGAATCTACTAGAGGAGGGCTGGCAGACTTTTCCCATCAAGAGCCAGGTAAATATTCGAGGCTTTGCAGGCCACACAGTCTCCGTGGCAACAACTCCACTCTGCGGTGTGGACGTGTAGATGAGAACAGCAGAGACACGCTACCCAGATGGGCAGGCCACGCTCCAATAAAACTAAATTCCAAACCAGGCGGCAGGGGGCACCTGGCTCAGGGGAGGGTGCTGATCCCTTATTTAAAGCAACAACTGTAATCGTGCCCCCTGGGATCTCAGTGCACAGAGACGCAATACAGAGCCACAGGGTAACCCGCACGACCTCAAGACGTACTGTACACGATGCAGTGTAACGGCAACTCAATGTAGATGGGGAGACATCCAGGCCCAGAGACCAGAGACATGGAGCAACCACTGAAAACATATTTTTAAAAAGGCAAAAAAGACAATAGATAAATTAAAATGGAAGGCAAAAAAATAAAATTGAAACAATCCAAAAGAAAACAGGAATGGGGGAACAAGTGACAAACCCAGTGGGCACGGCAGAAACCAAGTGATGAGGGGAGACCCAAATTCAACCGCGGCAACAGTCACGTTGCAGGCTAACAGTTGAGACTGCACTGTCCAACACGGCAGCCACAGGCCACAGGTGGCTACTGAAATTAATTAAAATTAAATAACTTTAAAATTCAACACTAGTCACCTGTCAAGTAGTCAACAGCCACATGTGGCGAGTGGCCACGGTACTGGACAGCACAGAACTGAACATTCCCACCATCCAAGAAAGTTCTGCTAGACTAGACAGTGCCCTCTAGACATCCCAATTAAAGGCAGGGATTGACGGGGGTTAGGAAAGCAGGACTAACGTACACGCTGCCTGTGAGGGACAGACTTTCCACAGACGCAGACTGACAGTAACAAGCAGAAAGAACACACCAGGCAAACGGTAGGCCTAGGAAGCTGGAGTGACTGCATTAACGAGACACAGAGACTCTAAGAGACAGGAGTACACTTCATAACATCAGAGACGATTCGGCAGGAAGACAGCACAACCAGAAATGTGCACAGGCTAATAACGGAAACTCACACACACGCATACACACACAGTCACAGCCCAGAATGACAGTCAACACCCTGATCTAACAGAGTTCACAGCGAACAGTCCAGGCCACAGCTGCAGGGCACAGCCTCGCCACCACTCACGCACTGGGAAAGGTCACTGCTGGGCGTGCAGCAGGCCCCAGTGGACTCTAAAAGATGGAAACCACACAGAGTCCGTGTTCTGACCACACAGAGCCAAGGCAAGCCGAGTGAAGGCAGCCAGACAAGAAGAGTGCACACCGTTTGATTCTATTTATACGGAACTCTAGAAAATGCAACCTGATGGAGAGGGAGTGACAGGAGGCAAACTGGTGGGTTCCTGGCCTGAGGGCTGCAGGGGGCAGCTACCAGGCAGCAGGGGCCTCGTGAGCGTGATGGAAATGCTCACTCTTGTGGTCGCAATGGCTTCCCAGGTGTAGATGGACAGCACAGCTCATCAAACCACACACTTTAAACGTGTGAAGTCTATTGTAGCACAACTACACCTCCATAAAGTTATGTAAAACCTTTTGTCAGCCCATTTCAACACATCTTATGTAAGTAAATCATAAGACAACCGGGGACATGTGAACACTGACCGGATATTTAGTGAGATGATGGAATTACTATTAATCTTTTTAGATACAGCAGTGACCCTGTGAGGGTTGTTCTGTTAATTCTCTCGGAGGCACACACTGAGCTATTCACAAGGGAAATGACACTTCTGATTTTTGCTTCAAATGATGGGGGGGGGGCAAGGAGTGGGTGGAGGCAGAACTGAGACAAAACTGGATGAGTTCAACACGGCTGAATGGGGTAACCAGTACTCTACTATTCTCTCTACAGATGTTTGAAATTCATCATAATAAAAAGTTTGCTGAACACATTCACTATTTACCTCAGTGGAAGCAAAACCAGAAACCCAAAGGACACCTCACTGTCCCAACACCCAGGCCAGCGCTGTCCAGCCCCATCGGAGCTCTGGAGCTGGGTGGGGACCGCCACTGGCCACTTCATTGTGAGTCTGGACAATGGAAGATGTGATTTCCCTTCAGTCTCTGATCTTCCCTGGTTCCTTATGGGCAAGACAAGGGGAGACAGGGAGAGCAAGGGCTCTTCTTACTGCTCGCTCTGGGACACAGCCTGGAAACCACTGCTGTTGGCCTGCTCCAGGGGAGGGCAGGCCTCGTGCTCAAGAGGCAAATCCATTCAACGCTTGGGTACCTGTAATCATATCATGCAGAGGCAGACTGAGACACACAGATTAGAGACTTTATTTTAAAACAGATTTAATTATAGCCCAACATGAGAAATTCAAAGTCTCTCCTTAGAAGAGGATAATTTTTAGTGATATGCTGTGGGAAATTTCTGCCAGCAGAAAAACAATTCCCTTTTAAGTGAGTGAAGCTGTGGGGTACCTTATGGGGCAAATGTAAACCTTCACTGATGGAGCCACAGACCCCAAAGGCAGGGGAGTGAGGCACCACCACCCCAGGAGGACAGGAGGAAGATGGGAGGAGGGGCTGGGCTCCCCCTGGGGTTGACGACTCTGGAACATGTCCCCTACCCTGCACTCTCACCAAACGGCACCCCAGTAACAGGTGGCACTTCCGACACAACGTCCTTGCTTGACAAAGGAATCCTACGCTGTGCTGAAACACCCCCGGAATCGCTGCCCTGGGCACAGACGTGTCCTCATTGGCCAACCAGGCAGCTCCTGTCCCGCCTGCCTTACAGGCAGCGGTCTGCTACGCATCCAACGCCCCGCTCTCCAGAGTGTAAATGCCCCACGTGCCCACGTCAAGCTCCTGACATGAGGTCACTGACCACGGAGCAGTGAGAGGCTCAGCAACACACGGTCACGTTGTATTTCCCGTCTACAGACACGACAGGCATAAACAACCAGGATCCCAGGAGCAAAATGTAGTAAAATAATTAGGAAGTGATGAGTGATGAGGTTCGGTTTCAACATAATGTACTCAATTACAGGTCCATAGAATTAGATTTTTTTTTTGAGGAAGATAAGCCCTGAGCTAACATCTGCTGCCAATCCTCCTCTTTTGGCTGAGGAACACTGGCCCTGAGCTAACATCTGTGCCCATCTTCCTCCACTTTATATGTGGGATGCCTGCCACAACATGGTCCGACAAGCAGTGTGTAGGTCTGCACCCAGGATCCGAACCAGCGAACCCCAGCCACCGAAGCAGAACGTGGAAACTTAACCGCTGCACCACCCGGCCAGTCCTGAGAGTTAGATTTTTAATAACACTGCAATGAACAACTGGTTCCCAGCTCCTGACAACTCCAGCAGCTCCAGCAAGCACGACGCGCAGGGCCCAGCACACCACTCCAAGACAGCGGGAGGGTGCAGCAGAGGCCTGAGCTTTCCAGGAAGCACACCGGCTTGGATTCCCGATCCTCTGACACTTCCTGGTGGGGACCCCGTGCCTGCCGCCCTGGGGTCTCTGAGCATCCACTTCCTTACGAGCCTGCCTTGGGTGGTCACTGCGAGAGGTCGACAACGACGCTGGTATCAGGCACTCAGCACAGGCCAGACACAGAGTAAGCCCGTGACGGGCAGGACCAGTTCAAGGCCACCACGCATGCCGCGGTGCCAGGCAGATGGGCTGTGGTGACACACCGGGCTGGCAGGCCCCACACCTTTTCTGCCCACCCCAGGACCATACGAAAACAGCTGCAGCCTAGAAGACAGAGCTGCTGGCCTCCCCCGGCCTCTTGGGACAGAGCTCTGGAGCCAGGATGAATCTGGACACAGATCCCTTCAGGGCAGACCACACGGCCATCTCGAGGATGGACAGGAAAAGCCCTTCAGGGTGTGGAAGGCGAGCTCATGTCGCGGCTGGTGGGAAACGCATCTCGGTAAAGCACAAACTGGACACGGGTAGTGTCCCCAGGCCCCCAAGCAGCTCTGTGAGCAGACCCACGCCTCTCCCACCTGAGCTCTTGCTCAGCAGTTTATATCTTGCCTGACAGTGACGCTGCTGGCCTGCCTTCACCTGGACAATGAGCGAGTCACTGCCCAAAGCTGCACATGTGCTTGGCCTAAGTTCTTCTACCAAAAAAAGCAGCTTCTTCTAACTTTAAGGAAACAAATAGGCAATTGATAAAAATATGTGGGTTCTTCCATAGGAAGGCCCAAGAAAAACATTGTGGAAAAGAGTGAATTAGAAATTTTGTCAAGCAAGAGCATGGGCAATTAAAACACACACACCCCAACCAGCCAAAGGAAAGCAGCTTCCCCGCCCCCTGACACCATGCAAGGGGCCGCACAAGAGGTGGCTCCCGGTTCCCAGGAAACCAGCTGAGCAGCCTGCCCAGTGCACGTCCCCTCCACTGGCCGAGAGTCAGCATTAAAAATAGAAACAGCCAGCCTTGTTAGGCTTTCTCCAAAGAGGAGCATCTGAGTGACCTAAAAAGGAATTACATCCTACAAACAAGCCAGTGGGAGCCTGACAGCCAAGATAAGGAGCAGAGAAGGGACAAAAGAATTTCTCAAGAGGAAAAGATTACTGCTGTTTACCAACTATGCTTTGAAAACACTCTGCTCTTAAAGATCATCTGCCTACCCCTGGCCTGGAGTGGGCGGGGGGGCTGGTCCTCTGAAGGCCCAGGCCGCCCTCCCTCTACTCCAGGGCTGTGCCGGGCTGTGTGCAGGTGGAGGCTGGGTGCCTGCCCCCAGGAGGAAGCCCAGACTCAGCCCCTTGAGGCCCTGCTCAGATGCCTCCCAGAGTCCACACCCCACACAGAGCCAGGCCAGCCAGGGTGCTAGGAGTCAGCTGTGTGGGCTGCAGGCATTTCTTCTCGCAGCCCAGCACACAGGATGTCACAAGCTTCTGTGACCTCGCCAGCAGGCAGCAGGGCCAGCCACCAGATCAGCGGGGCATCTCTCTGGTAGAATATCACAGGCTGGTGGCTCACACAACAGCCGTATATCTTCTCACAGTTCTGGAGGCTGGAAGTCCAAGATCAGAGAGCCAGCAGGGTCGGTGAGGACTCTTCTCCTGGCTTGTAGACGGCCGTCTTCCTGCTGTGTCTTCACACAGTGGAGGGGGAGAGAGAGCAAGCTCTCAGGGTCTCTCGTCAAGGGGCACTTGTCCTAGTCTGCTGGGCTGCTGTAACAAAGGACCACGGACCAGGCGGCTCACAAACACAGACATTCACCTCTCACAGTCTGAAGCTGCAAGTCAGGATCCTGGTGCCGGCAGATCTGGCATCTAAGAACCCACTTCCTGGTTCACAGACGGCCATCTTCTCGCCATGTCCTCACATGGTGGAAGGGAGAAGGGAGCTCCCTGGGGTCTCTTTCATAAGGCCCCAATCCCACCATGAGGGCTCCAGCTCACACCGTAATCCCCTCCCAGGCCCCGCCTCCTAAGGCCATCCTCCTGGGGTTAGGGCTCTAACGTGTGAACTTGGGGGGACACAATTCAGTCCGTCCCACAGCCCCAGCACCAAACTGCCACAGTGCAGTCATGCTGACATCAGCAGAGGCAGTGACCCTTCAAGAGTCAAGCAGGACTCTGAGTGGGGCCACCGCAGGGTCCTCCCAGAGCCACCACGCTCTTCCTTGCACTACACGAGGACAGAGGGCGAAGACTGCTGACGCCTGCACCCCGCAGCAAGCTCTGACTGTCTCTCCAGAAAGAACCTAAAGCGCTGACACAAATGAACACCAAACCAGCTTTACACACCTCTACCGAGGGCTCTGCACACACTAACAAAGAAACCGTTTAGAACAGCGAGAAATCACTGTGCGTGCGCCTAACAACTTCTGAACAGCCTGCTTCCTCCTTGTACACTGCTTGTTGTCAGTGCTGTCGGGCTGACTCCGACCCCTCGAGCCCTGTGGACAGCAGAGCGGACCCTGCCCAGTCTCTACTGCGCCATCCTCTCACCTTCTGGCGCTCCATCAGACAATGCCCTGCTGCTGTTCACAGGGTCTGCGTGGCCAGTTTTTCAGAAGTGGGTGTCCAGCTCCTTCTTCCTGGTCTGTCTAATCTGGAAGCTCGGCTGAAACCTGTCCACCAGGGGTGACCCTGCTGGTATTTGAAATCCCGGCGCTATAGCTTTCTGCATCACAGCTACCACAGTATGACCACCAATAGATGGGTGGTGTGGTTCCCTGTCCCAGACACGAGCCCCGGCCGTGGGGGTGAGAGCATGGACTTTGAACCACTAGACTCCCAGGACTGGCTGTATATTGTCATAAGGCATTTAATACTCAGCGAGCTAAAACATAAAGGACCGACAACCCAAAATGTGGCCAAGGAGATGGAGAGGCCAGAACCCTCACCTCCCACTGCGGGGCTGTGATGCGGTGATGGGAGCCCTCTGAGGGCAGTTTCTTAAAACCTTCAACACACGTCTGCCCCACGACGCAACAATTCTCCCCTAGGAACACACTCAAGAGGAACGAAAACATGTGTGCCCAGAAAGCCTCGCACATAAATGTTCACAGCAGCTTTGTTCCCAAGAAGCAGAAGTGGAAGCAGCCCAGATGCCACGGACGGGCGGTCGGGTCAGCAGATCAGAGGACCCCAAGCTATGTGCTCAGGATAAGATGAGCGAACTGCCAGCACACACAGAAAGACAGAATACCCTCTAAACCCGGGCAGACTGAAAGAAGCCGGATATCAAAGAGCATATTCTGCAGGGCTCCAGTCATGTGCAGTTCTGGAAAGACGCACACACCTGCGGTGAAGGAACTCAGACCCGGGGAGAGGTGAGGGGAGGGGTGGAGGGAGGGGCAGGAGAGGACTTGGTGGGTGATGGAAGGGCCCCACCTCGATGGGACGAGGGGAGGGAACTGAGAAGGCTGCACACCAGGACAACGCCTCTTACCGGTACAGGTCACACCTTGGGCAGGCAGACAGACCGAGCACACTGGGGACCTGCGGCTGGGGCAGACACGTCCACAGGCCCAGTGCACAGGAAGCACCCGGCCGGGCTGTGCTCTGGGCCCCGAGCTCTGGCCCTCCCACACCAGCGTCCAGCCCTGAGTCTGATCTGGGTCACAATCTCTGTACATCACTGTAGCACCCCGGGCCAGATGCTCCCCTGTCCTCAGCCAGAGAAAAGAACTGAGAGTAATAACAGAGCCTGGCCCTTGGTCAAGATGCCTCAGGACTGGCCAACGGGTCGCACTGCTCACAGCACAGGCGTACCCCTCAGCACTCCCTGAGCCTCCCGGCCAATCCCACAGCCCAGTCCCCTCCTGGTACTCGCTGCCCCGCCAGAACGAGGTCCACCAAGATCCTGTCTCAGGGTGTGCTCTGGGCACCCCAAATAAGGCATGAATATTTACTGACCTAGAAGCTGGGGTGTACTCCTGCCTCCGTGGAATGAGAGTAAAAAATGATATGGGATGTTGGGAGACCTGGTGCAACAGAGAAGAGTAATACCCGCAGGCGCAGGAGAGGGAATGAGAAGAAGGGGCTGCAGTTTTAAAGGAGGCAGTCAGCTAAAGCCTCCCAGCCTGCATGATCCAAGAGAGCAAGTGAACAGACACGCAAGGAGAAGAGGGTCAGTCGGAGGGAACAGCATGTGCCAAGGTCCTGAGGCAGGAAGAACAAGGAGGGAGCTCATGCAGGACCTTGGAGGCCTCAGTGAGCATCTGGCTCATGAACAGGCTGCTCAGTGGCCAGGAGGCAGGAAGGATGCAGGCGAAGAAGCAGACCAGGAGGAAGCCACTGCAGCCAGCCAGGGAGACTAGAGAGGCCTGCCAGGGTGGCAGCAGGGACAGGAGCAAAGATATTCTGAAGGTAGTGGTGACAGCACTTGCCGACGTGAGATGCAAGACAAGAGAGGCAGAGAAGAGCAGAGCAAATTCCGAGATTGAGGCCCGAGCTGGGAGCTCCATCAGCAGGAGGGAGTCAGGGACACAGGACTGGTGTGGGGGCAGGGGACAGAGAAGTTCAGCCTGAGAGACATCCAGGGGAGGCTGGCAGCTGGGACCACGCATCTGGAAAGGAGGCCCAGCCTCGAAATGAACACCCGGGGAGTGGGGAGCACCTGTAGATGGGATCTGCAGACCCAGGACGAGTGCAGCCACAGCAAGAGCGGAGCTAGAAAACAGACGGGACCCATGGGTTGGAATGCGGAAGACTGGGGGTCTCAGAGGAAAACACGTGTTTCTCAATGACCAGCGCCACCCCAGAATATGGAGCGGTGACATCAGGCCTCACAAGGTCCCCGTGCCCTGGGCACCATCTCGTCCAAGGCCCCTCCTGCAGCAGCAGGCCGCCTCGGTCCCCAGTCTTGCCTGTCCCACACACCACATCAGCACAATCGGACGGCATGTGGCGGCTGCGTCTGCCTTCTCTCCAGGACAGGTTACAAACAAAGCCACTGGGAACACCCACTTCAGGCTTCTGTGTAAACACACATTTTCACATCAACGGGGTACAGGGTGGGGTTCTTGGGTCCCGTGGTGAGTCTAAGTTGAACTTTATAAAAATGGACAGACCATTTTCCAAAGTGGCCACACCACTCTGGATGCCCAGCAGCAGGATGTGAGGGTGCCACGTGCGCCGTGTCCTTGTCAGCCCTGGGTATCGTCAGGGTTTTCACACTTTGTTTTGTTAATTTTAGCCCATCTAATGGACAGAGCTGATATCTCATGTGATTCTAATTTGCATTTCCCGTAGGACAGTGATGTTGAGCAGCTTTTCACATGCTTACTTATCACTTGTGTACCTTCTTTGGTAAAGTGTCTGTTCAAGTCTTTTGCTCATTTTCAACTGGGTTCTTTAATTTCTTATTACCGACTTGAGAGTTCCTTACATATTCTAGATACAAGTCCTTCATCAGATATGCAACTTGCAAACATTCCCCCCACGTCCTCATCTGCAACATGTCTTTCAACAGTGTCTTACAAAGAGCAGAAGTTCCTAATTATAAGTTCTAATTTATCAATGTTTTTCTTTTATGAATTGTGCTTTTGGTATTCTAACAAATCTTTGCTTATGGATGTCCAATTATTCCAGCACCATTTGTTGAGAGGCTGACCTCTCCCTGACGAGTGACTTTCACCTCCGTCAAGCCCTGGCCACACCTATGGGTCTATTCCCGCATCTCTTCGTTCCCCTCATCTAGATCTCTGTCCTGCCAAAAGCACAGTCTCGACTGCCGTAGCTTCACGGACGTCTTGAGATCAGAAAGTGTGAGTCCTTAAACTTGACTGGGGTTTTTTCAAAACTGTTTTGGCTATTCTAGTTCGTCTGCTTTACCATATAAATTTCAGAACCATCTTGCAGTCTTCCACCCAAACATCCTGCAGAGACTGACTGGAACGTGAGTGAACGTGTTAACAGTTTAGTCTTCCCACCATGAACATGGCATAGCTCTCACTTTCTTTACATCCTCTCGGATTCCTTTCATCAGTGTTTCATAGTCTTCAGTGTACAGATATCAACATATTTCATTAGATTTATATGCAAGTATTTCATTTTAGTGCTATTGTAAATATTATTTCTTAAGTTTCCAACTGTTCATAGGTAATATAAAGAAGATGTTTTCAAACGGAACTTCTATGTTGCAAACTAAATAAATTCACTTACATTAATAAAGTTTTGTGGATTCCTCATGATTTTCTAAACACCTAGGCATGACTTCTGCCAACAGAGAGAGTTTTTATTTCTTCCTTTCACATCTGTGTGACTATTTCCTTTGTTGTCCCATTGCACTGGCTACGACCATCGGTACCACATGAACAGAGAGGCAAGACAGGCATCCTTGCTCTACTCCCAGCCTGTAGAGCACCCCGCCTCTCACCACTACCTACGCTGTTGGCCGTGGGGTCTCTGCAGATGCTCTTTAAAGGGTTAAGGCCCCTTCTATCCCTAGTTGGCTGGGAGTTTTTATCAGAAATGTTTATAGAATTTTGTCAGACACTTTTTCCTGCATCTGCTGAGGTGATCATATGGTTTTTCTTCTTCAATCAGTTAACATGGTAAACTCTATTTATTAACTTTTGAGTGTTAAGCCAGGCTTGCATCCCGTGGCCATGATGCATTGACTTTTTGATATACTGATACATGCTCACGTGTGTACCACATATGTTTATATACAGGTGTGGGTTTATATTTGACTTGCTAAAGTTTTATGAATTTTTGCACTTATGTCATGGGGGATACTGACCTGTATTTTTACCACGCAGTGCCTCTGTCTGCCTTTGATGACAGGGTGCTGCCGGCGTCACAGGATGAGTTAGGAAGTATCACCTGTGCTTCAATCTTCTTGAAAAGCTTCTGTAGAACTGTTGTTTCTTGAGTGAATGTTTGATAGAATTCACCAGTGAAACCATCTGGTTCTGGAGGGTTTCTTGTGGGAAAGTTGAGCAAATCTTACTTTAATAGATAGAAGGCTACTGAGCTCATTTATTTCCTCTCAACTAAGCTTTGATACCTTGCTTTTCAAAAAATATGTTCCTTTCATATGTTTCCAAATCTACTGGCATAAAGTTGTTCATGAGATTCCCCTTACTATCTTCTTAATGTCAGAAGGATTTTAGTGATGATGCCCCATGTCAAATTTCTGAAATTGGTCATTTTTGTCCTCTACCTTCAGAAATTA
This sequence comes from Equus quagga, assembly GCF_021613505.1. Lineage (NCBI taxonomy): Eukaryota > Metazoa > Chordata > Mammalia > Perissodactyla > Equidae > Equus > Equus quagga. Next base: position 183,708,751 of record NC_060268.1, on the reverse strand, counting down.
CATTTAAAGGAGCAAAGTAAACCCAAAGTAATCAAAAGTAAGAAAAAAATAAATAAAAAGCAGAAATCAGTGAAGGAGAAAAGAGAAAAACAGACACAACCAATAAAACCAAAAGCAGGTTCACCAAGATCAATAAAACTGATCCTCTAGCCATACTCTTGACGGATTTTTCTCATTATGGGTCCTATCTTCCTGCTTCTTTGACTGCCTGGTAATTTTTGATTGGATGCAAACAATAAAACTGTGACTTTTACCCTGTTGGATACCAGCCTGGAAGTGCTCTCCGGGGCGCAAACCAGGCCAACGACAGGGCTTCCCTCTCCTCCCCCTCCCACCGTCACTGCCCTGGATGCATGGCCTGTTGTCTGATCTCTGAAAACCCCTGTTTCGTAGAGGCTTTCTGGGGTTAATTTGTTTAAGGCAGGAGGGTAAACTTGGCACCTGGTTCCTCCAAGTCAGTTGGAAGCAGATTTGCTCATCACCATATTTTTTAAATTACTCTCAGGAGAAAAAAGTGAAAAGACTTTAAAATGAGCAAAAAAGACTAGAAAGTGCCTGTTCGGCTCACCAATGTGGGTGATTTCTACCTCCACTTATCGCAGAGCTATCGCAGAGCTATTCCACAATTCTGTGAATTCTAAAAACAGATAGCGATGCAAATGGTCCTTGACCACAGGGAAGCTCAGTGTCGGTGGAATGCAACTGATTATTGGCCAGGTTTACATCTATTATGCAAACGCACACAGCACTGCTGAGGGGAGAATCCATTTGTTTGCCGTTTGTTTTCTTCTTTGAACCAATTCTAACTTATTGGTTCTCTCGTTAATAAACAAAAATATTTATCTCACCACACAACCTTCAATGCTTGCTTATTCTATATTTGCGTGCGAGCCAACACTATATCTGTTTTTAAATTTATCCACAGCATGACTACAAACAAACTGGAAACAACCTAAGAGTCCATCCAGAGAAAAATGACGGCCTATCCATTTAATGAAATACTCTGAAGCCATTAAAACAGATAGCTTATATTAATTTATACAGAAAGATTTTCCGGTCTACCAAAAGAAGAGTAAGCTGCAAAACGACACTTATCTGTGACCGGCTAAGGAAGAATTACCTTTTCCTCCATCCACGCAGACGGCCAGACACGCGGGTGCACTCCACAAACTAGAGGCAGGACAGCGTGGGGGAGATTCATTTATAAATACTTTTCTGCTTTGTGTAATTTCCCGAGTATTATTCAACAAAGAACCGCTAAGCACAGCCACGCGTCAGACAGTCCTGGGTGCTCAGCATTCAGCAATGAGCAAGACAGGTCCCTGCCCCAAGAGCTGACAGGCAACACACCACCTTTGTAAATGGGGAAAAGGTTCAAATTAACTTCCTAGAACCTTGCCCGCAGTTTGAGGAACTAAGGTTAGACATGACCAACCGAAGCAGAATGGCTGCTCCCGCCCTGCCTTCGGGCCTTGCTGTGGCCTCCCCGAGAGCTGTCCTGGGGACCCCATGAAAGGGCCCTGCACCCCAGCCGCCCGTGGCTCGCCTCCTTCCCAGTGCCAGCCCCTGGGCCACGCTGGGCGTGTCCGGTGTCTCCGCAGTGCAGTGGAAGCTCCCGAGGGCGGGGGCATCTGGCCCTTGCACTGCTGGCCCCCAGCACCTGGAAGGGCAGCTGGCACTTCCCAAGCCACGACCCCTTCCTCTGCAGATAAGGGCACTCATCCCATCATGGGCCCCAGCCTCATCACCTCTTCTGAACCTGGTGACCTTCACAGGTGCCACCTCCAATACCACCACGCTGGGGATGAGGCTCCAGCATACGGACTTTGGGGACACAAGATTCAGTCCCACAGGTGTGCAGCTTGTGCTTCCAGTGGGAGAGAGAAATAAGTAAGTAACCACCAGTACCGAATGCAAGCTCAGAGCAAGATGAAGCCATGAAGCACACTAAGACCTGGGGGGAGGCCAAGAGGGTGACCAGGAGGGGCCTCCCCAAGGGGCAGCAAGGACAAGGACACGGACGGAGGGCACATCCAGGGAAGAGCAAGCGCCAAGGCCCGAAACACCAAGTATGTCTGGGGACGCAGGATGGCCAGAGGGACAAAGCAGAGCCAGAGGGAGGCAGTGGGCAGGCAGGCAGGCCCACAGACCCCAGCTCGCACACCTGAGACAGGGAGCAGGAGAGCAACACGACCTGAGTCCCGTTTCCAGAGAGCGGCTGCTACTGCCGGAGAAGGGACTGGCCACGTGGCCGGGCCCCGGGGAGGTCCTGGATGGGCTGTGAAGAGGGCTCACGAGGTGCGCTGGTGGCCTGGCGGGTGAGAGTCGGGCCTGCTCCTGCACTTGGGGCCTGGCACCCCAACACACGGAAGACCGTGGGGTCATGGCGACGGGTCCAGGAGCCTGACACTTGGAAGAGGTCAGAGCTGGGACGGGAGGGCAGGACAGGACAGGGGCGCCAGCTGGGGTGACACCAGGATCTGCATCTTCTGCAAGGCTGACCACCCGGCCTGACGCCAGGACAGAACGCATGAGAAGGCCTCAGAGCTCGTCAGCACTAACGATGGAAACGAAAACGTTTCCTCCTGCCTCCTGCGTTTTTACAGTGATCAAGTTTACAGGAAACAAAAGTTATTCCAAGTGTTCTAAGGAGCATGAAGCTCATACTCAATTCTGTTTATAAAGGCAGTGTCTTAAAGGCGACTCTGAAAAGTAAAATAACTGCATAATAGAAACTCTAGGATTAAAAAAGAAAAGAAAAGGATAGCAGCAGCCGCTCAGCGCCCCTGGGCCATGGGCCCGGCGAGCAGTGGTCAGAGGCGGTTTCCTCAGCCCTTGCTCAGGGCGGCGCCCACTCGCTCTCCACTCAGGCCAGCCATCGAGCCACGGTCAGCCGGATGATCATCTCATCCAGCAAGTCAGCCCAAAAAAGTGTCGGAGGGGCAACTGTGTTCAAATCTTACTCTTAATGAATTGTCACTGAAAATTCTCTAAGTGTCACTGAAATTTCTTCCTTCCAAAGAGGCTTCTGCTTACGAACCAGGAAAAGCCGCATCCGTCACAAAGCACCCATCGTGCTATCTCCTCTTCTCTTTGTAAAGGCTTAGCGCTCCAGGAAGGACACCAGGTGCTCTGGAAACGGGCCTCAAGCAAAGTGCCAGCTGCCTGCCCTGTCGGGTTCTGGGTTCCAGAAACAGCCCGACACGCACGTGTGCAGCGAGGAGGCTCAGAAAGGAGGGACATGGCTGTGGGCTGGTTTTCCGGGGGTCCGAGTTCACAAAGAGTAGAGCCGCCGTGCTCTGACTCATTCTCAGACCACTGGCTACCCGACCGTCGGAAACACACCAGTGACTCTAGTCCTCGGCAAAGTCGAAGGAGAGGAAGGTGGGAGTGTGCTCTGAGACCCAGAACAGGGCCTACCAAGTCGGGGTCTCATTGCCTGCTCCCCACAACTGCCCCCGTCACCAAGGACGGCCCCCGCACATGGGCAGGCTTCATGCATGCTCCCTTGGGACCCTCACTGCCAGGACCCCTCCCAGCCCGGAGCCAGGCCAGCTGCCCACTCGCCCCTCCAGGTGTGTCCCCGACGAATCTCAGACTCGTGCTCAGCACACACCCTCCCAGGCCCTGCTTTGAAAAGCAAACAAACAAACAAAAGCTGCAAATTCACACCGCAGCTGTTCTGGCCAAAACCAACACAGACACGGAGAGAGCTGGACGGGGCTCCAGCCAGACAGGGGGCCTCTCACTCCATGGCCGCGGGAAGAGGGAGCCCCAGAGCACATCTGGCAGGATGCCTGGCAGACAGTCCATGTTGGACGGGGAGGGAAGGACACCACCTCCAAACACCCCAGGCGGACACCTTCCGGTGAGGGACAGGAAGGCCTGCCCCACGGCTCTCCCCTCCAGGTCCCACTGTCATCTCCAGAACGGGAGCAGGACCCGCCATCGCCCTACCACTGGCCCTGAGCATCTAGTAGGACATGGATGGCTCAGCACTGGTAGACCCAACACATGGTGGCCCCTCAATGCACAGCGTGGACTGCAGGAGCCCAAGCAGCTCACTGGCCCATTTTCATCCACCTGTGCTCAGGTTCCCTAGCCCAGAGCCAGCACCTTTCAGGGGACAGTCAGGACACAGCACCACCCAAAGTGTACCCACCACAGTGCCACCCCCTCAGCCCCTTGGGTCTCAGCCCACCAGGCCCTGAGGTCGGGAGGAAGGGAGGCCCAGAGGCCACTTCCCAATATCTGCTACTGCCTCCTGCTCACAAAACACATCTGCTGGACTCAGCAGAGCTGCAGGAGGACAGGGCGAGAGGGGTGCAAGGGGGATGGGGGGACGCAGGGGGGACAAGGAGGACGCAGAGGCACAGTTCCCCACAGCCCTTCCCCCACTGTCGCAAGGGCCTTGGTGGCCGGGCCCTGCCTCACACACACGCTGTCTCTACCCTGCACTACCCTCTGGGCTGCGGCCACACTCGCCTCCTGATAGCCCACAGCCACCCGGCCACCCCGGCCAAATTGGATGCCCTTGGCTGCTCAGCCCTTCCCATCCACCAGGCCTCAGTCTAAACATCCCCTCCTCAGAGTGGCCTCTCAAACACCCTACCTGGGGTCCAACATGCACGCATACACACACGCACAACCTGGACCCAGGCTACAGCCTTGCAGGTCCTGAGCTGGTCTTGGCTGTGCTGACCATGCGTCTCCTCGTGGAACACAGGCTCCGGGAGCAGCACCCTCCATCCGCCTCTCAGAGCTGCACCCCAGCACCCAGAGCAGAACCCACCTCGACCCAGGGGCTCACTCAACATCTGCTCAGACACGCTGGAGTCTGCACCTCATCCTGACGGCACCTCCCCTGGCCCGGTCACCCACACGTCCTGCCAGAGTGCACAGCAGCCCCTCTGCGTGGCCTGACCACCTTCACACTGCGACCACAGGACCCTCTCGACAGGTTCCGGAATCCCAGCCGAAAGGAGAGGAGCCTGAAAAGGGACCTGAAGGAGGAACTCGACTGAGGGTGAAGTAGAAATGTGACACCTGTTACAGTCGGCACCGTGACAGTGCCAGTCTGCATGCTGCACAGACAAGACGGGATTTCCACAGGAATAAATATTATCGCATAAGCAATCCAGCTCAAAGAACACGCTGGCTCAAGCAGTTCTTACCTGATAAAATTCCCGAAGCCAGTTCTTCTGCAGGTTTTCTGGCTGTAAATTAAGAAGAAAGAAAAGACAGTCAGATGACCATTGACACAGCACCAAACACACCTGATCGTTGTGGGAGCTGGGGTGTGCACACAAGGGGGTCACCCCACTCTGCACGGGGAGCCTCTCCCTCCACATGAGGGGACCCCGCTCTGCATGGAGGGCCTGATCTGCAGCCTCCCCTGCAAACCTCGCCCGCCAAAGGGCAGGCCCCACAGCGCCCGGCATCCATGCTCAACCTGCAGCCCTGCCCAGTCCCCCACGGCGGTCACAGGGAGGAGCTCAGGCGGGGTGTCTGCTGCAGGATGACGGAGGGCAGACCCAGCCAGCTGGCCAAGGAGCAGCCTTCGTCCACACGGCCATGGCGGGACTGTGCGCGCTGCCACCCCAGGGCTGGCTTCAAGAACCAGGCAGAGCAGAGAGGATGTTCTGGACACCCAGGAAGAGCCAGCAAAGAGCGCACAAAGCAAGAAATGAGATGTCTTCACATGCATCCCTGCTGGGGGTCCTGGACCACCAGACAGCCGGCCAACGGGGCGCACGGCCCCACCAAACCCAGCCGTGGACGAGGCGCCAAGAGGAAACCGCAGCCCTGGACATGGACATGGGACTGCTCAGGAAGAGCACGCTTTAAAACGAGGGCCCCGCAGCCGGACTCAAGTGCGACGGGTGCAGCGTCAGACCTGGAGGTGAGAACCCTGGGGCCTGCGCTCACGCGCCTCACCGCACACTTGAAAACTGTGAGGATGACAGATCCAGCGTTGTGTGTCTTCACCACGACCCAAAACAAAACCAGCCAGCGCCCCTTGGGACTCAGGCCCCTGCTCAGACCACAGGCCCGACCAGAGCAGAGCTCGGACGCCGTGGCGTGGAGCCCGGGGACCAGGCTGAGCACGGCGGCGAAGGCACCACCCACAGGCCGCAGGGCAGCAGCATCGGGAGGCCGCCCACAGGCGCTTAGGCCTGGTGTCAGCTGACACTTCTCAGTGGCCTGACCAGCAGGAAGACTGAACTTCAAATAAATTAACGAAGGAAGAAAAAAAACCCGCTGTGAAACAAGAGCCTACAGACCATAGGAGAGAGTGGAGGACCCTGGAGATCCACCCACAGAGATGGAGGCCAGGGTCCAGCCAGCTGTGGGGCCTTGCGCTCACCAAGACCGAGTTCGGGAGCCAGGCCCAGTGCAGGCCACCCCCACCCAGCGGGCCCCGGCCCACCTCCCGCTCACTGGAGGAGGGTGCTGCACCCACCCCATCACCCTCCCAGGTGAGCAAAGAAGAGATGGCCACAAAAGACAAGTGACTAATTAAAACTGGGCAGAGCGTGTGAACAGAATGACCAATAAGCACACGGAAAGATGCTGAACATTGTTAGCTGTCAGGGAAACACAAATCAAGCCACAGAGAGATACCACTGCACACCCATGCGGACGGCTGAAATCCAGGAGAATGCCAGCAAGTCTGGCGAGGATGTGGAGAAACTGGAGCCCTGAGACAGGCTGAGGGATGTAACGCTGCAGCCTCTGCGGAACGGTCCTTAAAATGCTAAACACGGAGTCACCACACGACCCCGCAGCTCCCCTCCCAGGTGTGAGCCCCAGAGAAACGGAAACACGTCCACACAGAAGCTGTACACGAACGCCCACAGTCTCAGGAGCCGAGAGGGAAACAGTCCGGGTGCCCACCCCTGGGTGAGTGGACAAACTGTGGTCTCTCCAGACAACGGACACGATTCGGCCCTGAACAGGAAGTCCCAGAAGCAGCCCGCAGGAGGGCGGACCGCGACTTCCTGTCCTGCTGGGCTCCGGGAGCCCCAGCCACGTGAGTGTGGCAAGGTGGGCCCACGACGGGGCTGCAGGGGCAGGTGCGAATACACTGCGCCCGCCGCGCTCAGGGATGAGGCAAAGCCGACTCAGGCGGCATCAGCAGTCACCTCTGGAGCTTGCTCCCCATGGGCCCGCCCAGCACCCGGCTCCTCTGTGCCAGCCCCGTCTCCTGCCTCCCACTCGCACGAGAACACGTAGGTGGTAATGCCTGCCTCCCTGCGTGACCCTGGACTGCGATGACCAGGGACCAATGCAGGGACAACGGGGATGGGCGTGAAGACTTAGTGTGCCTGTGTGTCCTCGTGACAGCAGCCACACGCATTCCCTCCTCTGTGTCCTGGGTGCAGAGGCTGGACAGACCCCGACAAATGGTGGGTCAGCCAGCACGGCAGGCCTGTGTTCAGGTCCCGACAGGGAGCACCCTGCACCACCACGGCACTCCTCCACCCGGTCCTGGCGCCCCTGCAGGCCGCTCCTACTGTCCTCTGGCAAGCAGAACCCCTGAGTCGGGCCTTCTACAACATGCCCCCAGCACAAGCAGGCACACGCCCATGTGTGCAAACACCCCCGCCACCGCCTGCCACGGCCACCCCCCCTGCCCAGGCCCAGCCTTGGAGCAATGGAGACCACGGCCCGCAGCAGGGAGCCAGAGCCTCTGAGGCCAGCAGCCTGCCAACCCAAAACCACCACTGCACGGGCCTGCTCTCCCTGCTGTCACCGACCCGCACCACCGCCAGGGAAGGAAAGGAGGGACAATGGTCGCAAGGCCCAAGTGAGGACAGCCTGGCTCTGATGCCGCCAAGAAGCCGTCAATTCACACTGACCAGCACATGTCCCTCTGATCTGCTCACATGGCCTTCAGCCCCACATCCAGCTCTAGCCGCCGTGAGTAATGACAGCTCCCTGTCCCATCTGCAAAATGGATCAGGACCTCGAGCGAGGCTGCCGAGAGCCTGCACGGCCCGTCTCACAGCCTGGCCCACGTCGCCTGGGGCAGGCACAGCCCTGGGCGCCCGCTGGAGGCCGTCCGCCCGGCTGACACTCTGGAGGCCAGCAGACGCACATGTGGAAGCCAACAGTGGGACAGTCGGTCACAGTCTGGAAGTGGCTTTGGGATTTTACGTTCCTCTAGCCCAATTCTTGGTCACTGTCTCACCTAAATCACTAACAGGACTTTTAGCCCACTCTGACTGGGGATCCACTGAAACAATAAAACCAAACAGTCCTAATAAAAGTGCTTTAAACAAAGATACGTCTGTATTTGTTTACTGTTTAGAAAGAGGCCACTCAAAGGCTGGGGAATAATTAAACTGCAGATCTAAATAAACGACAGAGGAGCCAAAAACACTTAGAGGAAGGAAGAGAAGAAATCTACTGAAAAGGGATGAGGTTCTCAGGAGCCCTGGCCGCCCCCTGCTTGTCGGGTCACTGTGGCCACAGTGACCGCCACGATGCCCGTCCCAGGCCATTCCCTGGGCAGCATTTCTTCCACTCGTGGGCAGGTCTGCCTGGCTGACCGCCAGCTCCTCCAGAGCACGTTGTGTGCCTGGCCCCACAGCCCCTCCAGCCCACCCCTCCCCAGTCCTCCCTGCAGGTTTGTGCTCACTTCCCCAACCTCCACACATGGGACGTCCCTTTCCTACCCTGAGACAGCCCGAGGATGTCGCCTCCAGGAAGCCCTCCACAACCTGGAGACTCGGTTGCCCTGTAGTGGGGCAGCGCCACGACCACCAGATGCCCCCTGGACTGCAGACAGCTCTCTCCTCCCTCTCTCATGCACCTGCTGCCCTCGCAGCCCCTCCTCACCTCCGTCAACCGCAGCTCCATTCTTGCCTTCCTCACCTGCAGAGGCTAAAACACGGAGGCTTCTCTCTCCCCCACATCCAACCACCATCCCCCTGCCGCCTCTGCCCTGAAGCAGAGGCACACTCACCTACCCTCGCCTTCTGCGGCCCCTCTGCTATGGCCCTGGTCCACGCTCCCTCTGTCTCTTCCTGCCCCGCCCTGACTCTCTCTGGTCCATCCTCCACTCTGCACCAGAGCAACCCTCAGAAAACCTAATGGCTCAACCCTGCAATGCCTTCCTGCCTCCCTCATGGCCTAAACTCGTGACCCCTCTGCCCTCTCCTTGCCTTGCTTTGCTCTGGGAGGCTGACCTCCTTCCATTCTCAGGCCTCAGGGCCTTTGCACTTGTTCTTCCCGCAGATTCTCATGGCCCCATGCCTTCACTGCTCTCAGGTCCATCTCCTCAGTCAGTCCTGTTTTCCTCGGTCACCGGGCACCCCCAGCCCTGGAAGGTGGGTCCCTAACCCCAGCCTCTTTCTACCCTGAGCTGTAAGCTGCATCAGACTCTCTCTCTGTCTTTCCTCAAGGACCATCACCAGGAGAGGAACGTTTCATTTCCCAGCCACACACTACTGTGTACGGTATACAAGGAGGATGACGTTAAGGTCAAGAGGACAGTAAGAACTTTCCAAACCACTGGGGCAGAGAGGGTAAACAAAGTTGGATCAAGACATCTCTTTTCCCCAAAACCTAACACAACAATAAGGGGCTGGGGGCAGTGAGGGACTCTCCAGTAGCAACACGACAAGGAAAGAGGCCCAACCTCATGCCTCATCCTGGAAAAGTCATGGCCAAGGGAAGAAGAAAGCTCCCAGGAAGGACTCGGACGACCCCGACAGTGCGGGACCGCAGGAGCCGCGCATCCCTGGGGACGGGGGTCGAAAGGGAGACAGAAAGAGAGTCCCTGAAACAGAAGAACTGGCCAGCTTAGAAAGGGAAGAGCATTCGGAGAAAAGTGACGTGAAAAGATGGGCAGCAACAAGCCCGTCAGTGCAGAGTAAGGGGACCAAGAACTGGGCGGGCACTGGCAGAGCTCCACGCGATGACCGGCACCCAGAGCCAGGGTCCGCGGGAGCACGGGAGCAGCACTGTGCCATGTACACACGGACGCGGGACTGGACAGCGAGGCAGACTGGCCAAACGGAGCGTGAACGTGAGGACCTGGACAGCGTGCAAACAACGAGGGCGACAGGACCAGGAGGTGGCCGGGGGACTGCATGGGAGCAGCGACAGCTGCGGACGCAGGAGCTCACAGGCACGCTCTAAATTCAGAATGCACCTGTAAGCTCCAAATTCTTTAAGTTTTTAAAAAGTTTCCGTATCCTTAGAGAAAATTTACAGATATCTTATTTTTTGTACCAATAAAACATTTTTCTCCAGTCCAGAAGTTCCTTCAGTTTCAATTCAGTATTTTTTCTGCTGAAAATTCCCACAGAATTAAATCTGCCCATGTGATGTAGGAGGGCAGACACTGGGCAACCCCTTTGTGGCTCGGCCGCCCTCCTCACCGGAGCCCCCCCTGCGTGGACGGCCTCTGGGAGGACAGTGCCACGTGGACAGCGACCCCTTCCAGTGGCACTGGGGTGACTCGTACTTTTCTATAAGGCCTATTCTTTAAGGGAAAAAAGACCTTCACCAAATAATTCCATTTCAGTAGAAAGCATGAAGGAATTGAGACTCGCTTTTTGGCAGGTGTGTCTCACGCCCCTAACAGAGAGCATCCAAAGCAGAGAAGGCCAGGGTGCCAGAGGCACGACGCACAGACTCCCCCGGAAGACATGCGGCACCCCTTCAGTCCCAGGACGTGACGCCGTCAGCAGAAGATACGGAGACATCTCAGACTGCTGTGGGCAAAGGTGCTAATCGACAAGGAGTACCAGGACAACCAACTAAGTATTTTTAAAATGCTATATTAGATCCTTTATTTTGCAAACAAAATAAACTCTAGATGACTTCAGAAGACAAACACAAAAACTTGAAACCACAAAAAAATCATTAGAAAATATAAGCAAATAGCTGTCCTCATGGAAGAAAGAAGGCCTTTCTAGATCGAAAAGCAAAGAAAGGAACCCAAGGAGAAAATGCCTGTAGACGTCGACACTCAAAATCGAAACTGCCCAGAGCCGGCACCATTGTCAGTGGTGGAAAGCTGAAAGCCGGTCCTCCAAGAACACGAACAGTCAAGGGTGCCGCTCTGACGACACCTGCTCAACACGGTCCCGGGAGTTATAGCGGAGCAATTAGGGAAGGAAAAGAAAGAAAAGACATCCAGATTGGAAAGGAAAGAGTAAAACTGTCTCTATTCACAGATGACATGATCTTACATGTAGAAAACCCTAAAGATTCCACACAAAAAACTCTTAGAATAAATGAATTCGGCAAAGCGGTAGGACCTAAAATCAACAGACAAAAGTCAGTGGCGTTTCTATACACTAACAAAGAAAAAGCTAAAGAGAAAATGAAGACAATTTCATTTACAACAGCATCAAAAAGAAGAAAATATTTAGGAATAAAAATAAGCAAGGAGGCAAAAAACTTGTACTCTGAAGACTACAAAACACTGCTGAAAGAAATTAAATCAAAAAACAGAAAGACATCCCCTGTTCACGGATTGGAAGACTCAACATTGTTTAGATGTCAACGCTACCCAAAGCAATCTACAGATTCCACGAAATCCCTACCAAATCCCAACTACTGTTTTTGCAGAAACAGAAAAACCCATCCTAAAATTCGCATGGATTCCCAAGGCATGCGAACCGCCAAAACAATCTTGAAAAGGAACAAATTGGAGGTCTCATACTTGCTGATTTCAAAACTTACTACAAACTTACAATAATCAAAACAGGGTGGCATTGGCACAGACACACAGACCGATGGAACAGAACAGACAGTCCAGAAATAAACTATCACATACATGGTCAAATGATTTTTGACAAGGGTGCCAAGACCATTTAATTGGGAAAAGACAATCATTTCAGCAAATGTTGGGAAAACTAAAAATCCACATGCAAATGAATGAAGTTGGACCCTTACTTAGAACCAAATACAAAAATTAACTCGACATGCAACAAAGACCTAAACATAAGACCTAAATCTATACAACCCTTAGAAGAAAACACAGGGAGAGAGCTTCATGACGCTGGATTTGGCAATGACTCCTTGGATATGACACCAAAAGCACAGGGAACAAAAGAAAAGATAAACTGGGCTACATCAAAATCGAAAACGTTTGTGCATCAAAAGACACTACTGGGGCCGGCCCAGTGGCATAGGGGTTAAGTCTGTGCACTCTGCTTCAGCAGCCCAGGGTTCATGGGTTCAGATCCTAGGCGTGGACCAACACACCACTCATTAAGCCAGGCTGTGGTGGCATCCCATATACAAAATAGAAGACTGGGACAGATGTTAGCTAAGGGACAATCTTCCTCAAGCAAAAAAAGGAAGACTGGCAACAGATGTTAGCTCAGGACCAATCTTCCTCACCAAAAAAAAAAAAAGAAAAACACTACCAATACAGTGAAAAGACAACTCTCAGAATGTAAGAAAATACTGGCAAATCATACATCTGAGAAGAAGTTAATATCCAGAACGTATTAAACACACTCCTATGACTCAATAACAAGAGCCAACACTATTCAAAAATAGGCAAAGGACTTGAACAGACATTTCTCCAAGGAAGGTACAAAAATGGCCAACAAGCACACGGAGACATGCTCACCATCTCTAGTCATTAAGGAAACGCAAATCAAAACCACCATGAGATACCACGCCACATCTATTATAAAAGAAAACACCAGAGAAAATAACAAGCATCGGAGAGGATGTGGAGGAATTGGAACCCTGTGCAGTGCACTGCTGGTGGGAATGTAAAATGGTGCAGCCGTTGTGGAAAACAGTATGGCAGGTGCTCAAAAGTTAAAAATAGAACTACCATATGATCCAGCAATTCCACTTCTGGGCGCACATCCAGAGGAACTGAAAGCAGAAACTCAAACAGCTATTTGCACACCAACGTTCATGGCAGCGTCATTATTCACAATCAGCCAGAAGGTGGAAACAACCTAAGTGTCCACTGGCGGATGAACGAATAAACAAAATACGCTACATTAACAATGGAATATTATTCAGCCTTAAAACGGAAGGAAATTCTGACACATGCCATGACACGGATGAACCTTAACGACATGCTAAGTAAGCCAGTCGCAAAAGGACAAATACTGTGTGACTCTACTCACCCGAGGTCCCTGGAGGGTCAGATTCACAGAGACAGAAAGGAGATGGGCCCAGGGACTGGGGGGACAACGCGGAGTTAGTGCTGAATGCGGACAGAGTTTCCGTTGAAAACACGAAACAGTTCTGGAGACGGATGGTGTGACGACTGTGCAACACTGTGAGTGTGCCTGATGCCACGGAATTGTACACTTGGTTAAAATGGTAACTTTTATATTATGTATATTTCACCACAATAAAAAAAAGGAAAGCAAATCTAAAGTAGCCAGCACTTAAGCAATGCAGCCACATGGCGGCCTCAGCTCATCTGTGCGCTTCTTCTAGGTACGTTACTGTACTTTACTCCTATTTTATTAAAAAAACGGCTGGGAAAATGTTAAAAATACTCATTCCTTCCAAATGTGGAATTCTATTTCTGGAAGTCAACCCTAAAAAAAAGTAATTCTAAATAGCAAGAAGGCTCTGTACACAAGAAGTTTGTAATAACGCCATTTATAAGAGAATTATAATTAGAATGCTCCAGAAGAGGATTAGACAAGGCTCACTGATGAGGAAAGGTACGCAGCACGTCCACTGAAGAAGTAAGAGGCAGACAGCAAAAACAAATGTGTGAGACTATAAAGAAGTTCCGGGTATAGATGGCGGTGATGTCATACAACACTGTAAACGTACATTTACAAATGCTTACAATGATAAGTATCATGTTAGGTATATTCCACCAAAAAAAACATCCATGAGGAGCACAGGTTAACACAGAAGCGGTTTATACCTCAACAGAGACGGACGGAGCACAGGATAAATCAGGCCCACACACAGGGCCCACCACCAAGGAGCAGACAGCACAGCCGTCTGCAGAGGAGAGCTGCCCCACGCCTCCCTAAGGCAGGACGGGCCCCGCAGGGCCGCGAGGACTGAAGCCCGGACCCCAGCACACTGTCACAGGCACTCCCTGGCGGCTAGCCACCTTGAACCCTCTCAACAGCCTCGTGAACAAGTTAGGAAAAAAGACTGAGGGAAAAACACCAAAATTTTAGCGTGGTTTATCTGAGGCAATGTTATTTCTTTTTCTTTCACTTTCTTCACTTTTCATATGCTTATAATTACTCTGCATTACTTTCATATTTTTAACTCAATTTTAAAAGCTTGAGGAAGAGAAAAACAAGGAAAGCTTTCAGAACACTTTAGCCAGACTTTACATAACCACTAGTTACTATAAGCAACAATAAAACGCGAAAGACAAACAGGGAGAACCATTTGCAATTTATATGAAAGCTATTGGGCTATTTGCCTACTGCATAAAAAGCTGCTATGAAAACGCCAGAAAAAGACCAACAACTGAAACATGCCACACAACACACACCCCCGAACCACACACCACACCACAAGCACACCTCACGTACACATCTGCTCAAAAACCGCCTGTGCTAGAGGCCACTGGACTGGAGAGTGCAGACTGCATGATGCCTCCAGCAACACGGGAAGTTCTCTGATTCTAGATCAGCACTGCCCAGCAGAACTTGCTATGATGACAGAAATGTTCTCTATTTGTACTAGTCAAATTTGCACTTGAAATGTGGCTAGTGTGACTAAATGACTGAATTTTTAATTTTATTTAATTTTAATTGTTTAAACAGTCACACGTAGTTAGTGACTACATTATTGGATAGCACAGCTCTAGGCCACAGTAAAAGAGGGGAAACTTCAAAGTCTCTATTGTGAAACAAACAAAATATTGATATATAAACATGATACAGACAGCAAACACAAAAGGGAAAACTTCACACCATCTCATGACAGCTGTCAATGCAGACATCCAGATTAAAGAAGGCAGCAGTGTGGTAAAAACTCACACACTGTAACCAAGTGGGCTATTCCACAAACACATGGATGGTTCAATATCAGGAAAGCCACTAATACAACTCACCATACTAACAAGGCTAAGAAAATCAAAAGACAGAGACTTCCAGTTACAGCTCCAACACACAAAGAGCTTGCAAGTTCTCAGCCCGGTCCTTACAAGGACTTTTCTTGCACCCATCAGAGAACGGCTAGCAAACCACCACCCTGAAACCTGGAGAGACAGACAAATACACAGAGTCCCAGCCAAGACCTGCTCAGTGGGAAGAGAAGCTGCTGGAGCCATAACCTAGTAGGAAGATGTAAATGGTAACTCTGATGAAGTGCTGGAAGCTGAGTGCAAACGTGTGAAAGTGAGAAACTGCTGGGGACCACAACCTTAAGGAGGGCTCCACATTCTTCTAGGTTTGACTTCTGGGCACCCACAGCAAAATCCCCTCCTGGCTCTGGCAGCGGGAGGGGAAGAGTAACCACTGAAATACACCCACAGCGTTCTCCACAACAAAAGCCTATTCTGAGGGCTGGCCTGGCAGCATAGTGGTTAAGTTCACACACTCCGCTTCAGTGGCCCGTGGTTCACAGGTTCGGATCCCAGGTGCAGACCTAGCACCACTCATCAAGCCACGCTGTGCTGGCATCCCACAGAAAACAGAGGAAGACTGGCACAGATGTTAGCTCAGGGCCAATCTTCCTCACAAAAGGAAAAAGCCTACTCTGCATAGGAAGCCTTTACCAGAGCCTTAGCCCACCTGTGGGAAGGGCCTTTCCCCTACTAACATTCCTATCCTACCTAAGGGATGGGGGAAGGGGAAGATAAGAAACATGTGCACAGGCCACAGGCCAGAGACACAGGCCCACTAACAGCCGGAGACTGAATCATAGGATGGGAGAGTAGTCACTTTCGCCCACACCAACAGGGCTCCAGAGTAATGACAGTGGATTCCAGCCAAAAGAGGGGCAAGACACAGACTATCTCTGAGGAGAAGGAGTCCTTAGGGAACCCCAAAGACAACAGGGGAGACAAAAACAAGGACACTAGAGGAAGTCTCTGACACCACAGCTACAGCCAACAGTAGGCAGAATGCCTCTGAGAGGCTCATTAACAGACTGGACAGAGCCAAGGACACAACCAGTGAGCTTGAAGACATGTCAATACAAACTTCCAAAACTGAAATGCAAAGAGAAAAAATAACTGAAAAAAATACAGAATCCAAGAATTGTGAGAGACTTTCAAAAGCTATACATGTAAGGAATTCCAGAAGAATAAAGAGAGAAGAGAGCAGAAGAAATATCTGAAGGCTGAGAATTTTTTCAAAATTAATGACAAACACCAAACCACAGATACAGGAAGCTCAGAGAACACCAAGCAGGATAAATACCTAAAAGTCTACACCAAATCATTTAATATTCAAATGGCAGAAAACCAAAGACAAAGGGAACATCTTGAAAGAAGAAAAAATATATACCCCATCTACAGGGGAACAAAGACAAGCATTACAGCGAACTTCTTCAAAGAAACCATGCAAGCAAGAAGAGAACAGAGTGAAATGTTTCAAGTGATAAAAGAAAAAAAAACCCACCAATCTAGAATTGTGTGTCCAGCAAAATTATCTTTCAAAAGCGAAGGAGAAATAAAGACTTTCTCAGACAAACAACACTGAGGAAATTGATGACCAGTAGACCTGCACTAAAAAGTAATGTTTTAAAATTTTCTTCAGGGAGAAGGAAAATAATATAGGTCAAAAGTTTGGATTTACATAAAGAAGGAAGAATAATGGAGAAGAAATCAATGAAAGTAAAAAAAATTAACTGAAAAGTCCTTCAGTAACAGTCAGCAACCATTTGCGATAAATTTTAATGAAGCAGGAACGACTTGTACTTCCTGTGGACGGCAGAATCCAGGCCTTCAGTGACCCGCCCTGGTGTTCATTCCTATATGATCCTCCCCCTTGAGTGGGTGGGACCTGTGAGTATGATAAGACGTCACTCTCGCAATTAGGTAACATTCTATGGCAAAGGTGAGGAATTTTGCAGACGTAGTTCAATTCCAAAACTAGCTGATCTTAAGTTAATCAAAAAGGACATTATCCTGGGTAGGGCTGACCTTATCAGCCCTCAGGTGAGCCATTTGAAAAGCAGCTAAAGGTCAGAGGCTGGAAGCCGGCCCTGGAGAAGCAAGCTGCCTGGGATTCCACGGCCTCCAGGAAGTGACTCCTGTCAGGACCCGTGGGAGCTCCAGGCAGGCCTTCCCCAGTCGGTCTCCAGATGAGAGCACAGCCGGGAGACCCCGAGCAGAGGACACGGCCGAGCTGTGCAGGGCACCACCCACAGAAACACGAGACCATAAATGGTGCCCGCTTTAAACCACCAAGTTTGTGGCAATTTACTACACAGCACAGAAAAGTAATACATGTCCTTAACACTATAAATATGAAATATGTATGTCTGCACGTAATAAAATAAATATTATTTTGAACATTTTTGCCACATTCCGATTTTACAGATTTTACTACAGGTATGAGATCTACGGTAAGGATCAGATTTAAAATTCAGCCCTAACAGTTAGCCCACTGTCCCACAACAGGCTGTGGAACTATATGCCCAGTCCTTGTCCCCAAGTGCTACCGTGTGGGCACGCCAAGTGTCCATCTGTCATCCCTCCCTGTCTCCCTCTGCCCCCCCCCCACCCCCCCTCAAATAATTAGCCTTATCAAATACTTATTTCATTTAAGTATTCAAACAAACACTTCCTATTTACTGTTTTTCTAGGTTTTTTCTTTTTTTTATTCAGTAATATTTAAGTTCATATTTATCCTTCCTACATTCCTTCCCTTTATGGCATAGTTCTGTATCTTAGCTTTTTGAGTGAAATGTTTGCTTTTTTAAATTATTTCTTGTTTAATAGCAACAACTGTGAATGTCACAGAATATATGTCCTAGGAATATCTATTTTTCTAGGACACACCACACACACATCTCTGCCTCGTCTCACAGCCAGTCCCTTTCTCATGGGGAAACACCAGCCACTCCCACTACAGTGAGGAACAAGGCAAAAAGCCCACCACGTCCACGACTATTAAATCTTCTACCAAAGATATGAGGAGTGAGATCAAAACGAGAAAACAATCAGAGGCCTAACGCTCAGAGACAAAGGGGTGAACACCGTGTCTCAGACGGCCTGACAGCACATCTGAGACCAGGGGTCACTGAGGAGACCAAGCCAAACAAGACAAGAATCCAGGACAAAGAGCAGGATATAGAGTGAAGATGTAAAAATCGACAGCCATCATAAACACAAACAATAACCCGTCAGAAGATATGTTCGAAAAGAAAACCCCAGTTACAAAGGCACATAAGAAAAGATAAAAGTTAGGAATAAATTTTAAAATGTGAAAATTTTATAAGACAAAAACGTTGAGACATTCCTGGCAGAGACAAAAAATAGACTTGAGTCAATGGGAACTCCTCTCCCGTTCTCAGGGAGGGTGACTCAGCACCGTAAAACCAGGAGTTCTCTCCAAGTCGGTGCAGAGGTAACACCATCCACTAACACCAGGCCACACAGGCACCACCGAGCGACCGGCCCCCGCCCAGCTGAACGAGATAAGCTGATTCTAAAGTTCATATGGAAAAATAAACTGTGATTCAAAATCCAAACACAACTTTTAAAAAGAATGACACGTTAAACAACAATTTAAAAAAAAACCTTTGCACGGCAAAAACCATAGCGAAATCAAAAGACAAATGTCAAAGTGATGGAAAATATCTGTAATATAAATCACGAATAAAGCGCTAATCTTCCTAATATTTGAAGAACTCTTGAAATTCAAGGAAAACCGACAAAATATCCTATAGAAAAATGTACAAAAGAACCAAATGAAGGAGTCACAAAAAAGATGTCTACATGACCTTATGTGGATGACAAGATGTTCACCTTTTTCCCGGAAAGGAGGTGGGCAGCCGGGCCACCTGCAGGGGAGGGGCACACCCACTTTGGTGTTCTTGCCCAACGTGCCTACCCTGAAAGGAAGAGAAGAAACGACCAGAGATCCAAACAGTGGGACACTCCACAGGACAAGTGCTCTAGACTCGGCAACGTCAGTGTCGGACTAAAGAACTATCGAGATCAGCATGTGACCCCTGAGCACACGCTAGAAAAAAGAAAGAAACGGCAGGAGGCTGTTAGAGGTGAGTGGGGAGAGTGACTTCCCACCGTATGTGGACACCTCTGCCCCAGGATAAATGGTGTAGACACCTCTGTACCGGGATAAATGGCCCGAGTGAGTGCTCAGAGGGGACAGCGTCCCTCTTTGCAGGGGTGCCTCGGACATCTTTACCAGTGTCGTGATGTTCGCAACTCACTTTCTAATGAGTGCCCCTGTGCTCCTCAGCAGCCTGCTCTGCACCCCAGGGGGTGGGCCTGTGCAGCAGACATTTGTCAGCCCCCAGTTGCCTGGGGCCCAGGGACGTCCTGGCAGGATGTGAGCAGAACACAAGATGCGGCCAGGGTGTGCGGCCCATGGTCCTCGCAGAGGCCTCAGTTCTCACTGAATGCCCCTCCATCCACCTCTCTCTCCAAGCTCCAGGAATCGCCCCCACTTCTGACTCCTTAGTGGTTGCCTTGGAGTGACAGCGTGGAGGACCAAACTGGTCCTGGTGGCTCATCTTGCCCACAGTGGTCCACAGTTGGAGTGACCACCCCTCCCACTGTCCCCTGGAGCAGACCTCTGCCTGCTGCTGAACCGGCCCCACATGCTGCCCGTGTGCCCCAGGTTCCCCACTGCCACATCGGCACGCCAGCTCCTGCAGCACCCCCCATCGCAGCCCCCAAGTGCACCAGTGAGCTCAGCTGAGCCCAGGCTGCTGCCCCCTCTGTCTCCACAGCCAGGCGGGCCGGGGCCCTGTTTCACGGAGAAGGAACTCAGCTCGGAGAGCAGCAGAGGTAAACTTCAGACGGAGGCTCCCAGAAGGGCTGGATCCGAACCCCAACTCTCCCCGCAGGGTTCCAGGAAAGGCGCCGGCCCCTCCAGCCCAGGGTCTGTCAGGGACAGAGGTGACACGCCCTCGTCCTGCAGGACAGATTGAGACCACACGAGAAGCAACCAGCTCTGGGTGTCCCTCACCCACGGCACGCCTCCACCAGCGATGACACCCCCATTTCACCAAAACCAAGCACCACTTGTGTCAGCCCCCTCGGGAGTTTTTGGACTTTGAAAGCTCTTCTCAATTCAGAGATACTAAAAGTAAGAAAAATGTACTTCTTAGAATCCATAATACGGTAAAAATATACTTGTTGGGATCCATGAAATAGCGTAAACATGTACTTCTTAGATCCATGCAATGTGGCACGCGGGCTCTGAGGGGCACCTGTGAGAACTGCTTTGGCAGTGCATGTGTCCCCATGTCCCCCTGACTTCCCTGGTGCTGGCCCTCGGCAGTGGCTGCAGGGCGCCCAGATGTGGGACGGGTCGGGGAGTGCCACCCTCTACCCCCAAACACTGCCCATGTGCCCAGTCTGCACAGGGAGGCAAGGGGAGGCCAGGGGAGAGCACCACCACAGCCATCTCTGGGCCATCTTCTCATGGCCGTGAGAGGACCATTTGTGAAGAAAGGGCCCCCCTCTGGCTCGTGTCTCTCCTTCCTTCTCTCTCTCTCTCTCTTGCCTGAGCACGTTTGCTCACTCACCACTTTACCGCCTGGGTCTCTGTGAGCAGGGGACACAGCAGGTGCTCAAACACAGGCACACTGACTATGGTGTGCGGTTAAAACCTGTAGAAAGGTCTGGAAGGAGGACTTCCCTACAAAGCCAGCAGCCCGGGCTGTGAGTCCACTCCAGGGAAAGAGGACACTGGACACAGAGAGCACCCGGGTCCTGGGGACGGATGCGGAACGCAGGGCCTCACCTGGGACCTCCACCCCTGCCAAAGCCCCGTGCAGGGCTCCCGGCGGGCAGGGAGAGGGACAGCAGCCCTTCGAGGGCGGGAAGGGCGGAGCGGAGAGCCCACGCAAGCAGGACCACCTCCTGCAGCTGCCCACCCACGGGCATCATTTCCTCCTGGGGTCTCAGGGTTGGGGAACAAGAGCCCCCATTCTGACGCCCGCCCCCGCCCCCCCCCCCGTGACCCCTTTGCCAGGGGCCCTGCAGGGCCAGAAGGAAGCCGCCTGCTCACTTGGTGTGTGTGGAGCCGTGGTGCTGTCCATCACACCACCAGCCCCTACTGTCAGGACAAGGACTACTGGCTCCAAGTGACTCGGCTGGAGCCTGGGAGCAGGGCAGACGTGGATTCAAAGGCCCAAACCCCGAGGCCTGGGGCAGCATCCCCAGGCTCTTCGAGAGTTCACTGGATGGCTGGGGGAGGCCACACCTGTATTCCAAGGAAACAGGAACAACCGAGGACAACGTATACAGCACATCCACTCATTTTTCTGAAATACTTCCTAAAAGTTTCAAATACGAGTCATTCAAAACAAATGGGCTCCTTGGGCTCCCTAGCCCTCTGGACCAGCCGGTGAGGCCTCCCGGGGACACGCCCTCGAGGTGAGCACCGCGCCCTGCTGCCTGATTCCTCAGGAAATCCTGCCCCGCGCCACACGCTTATCCCTGCAGAAACCCGCTTCCTTTCATGAGAAGGGAAATCTTGTCCGTGCAGTCATAAATACCCCGAGGCTAAAAATAGTCCCGCCAAAGGAAGTAAGGATGGGCCTTCCACCAAAGGACAGGCACAAACGGCGCGGCCAGCAGGCAGTGCAGAGCGAGGGGCGGCTCAGGCGGCGCTCAAGGAGCCAGAAGGGCCGGCCCAGCCGCACGCCCCGAGGCCCAGCTCTCCTCTTTGGACGGTCGGTGCTCCTCTCACTGAGCCTGGCAGAGCAAGAGAACTGGAAAGAAAATGGAAATAAAAGAGAGCAAGGGAGGTCTTCCCAGGAAGATAATTCAGAAATATCCTCCTCTTTAATTAAATAAAAAGATAAAGCCAGGTAAGTCTCTACAAATTGTGCCAAAACTTCTCACAAAGATGTATTCTCCCAGAACCTTAACCCACGGGCAACAGCTGCTTGAGGAATTTTATAAAAAATAAACATGTTGCCCTAAAGAGTGTCCAGAACATAATACATGTAAAATGACAACTTACCATCAGATGGGATCCAACTCTACGAAACAATATAAGTTTAACTTTGAAATAACACAGCCTATAAAAAGTGAAATCATCCACCTTTCAGGCACTTTATGTACAGGCCAGCCCTCAGGGCCAAGACCAAAGAGGAGGCCCTGTTTCTCAGCAGAGACTTATCCAGCTGCATTCTAAGCACCAGATGCAGAATAAGACAGAATAAAGGGTGAAGTGAGGCAGTTTCCACACCAGCGAGGAAAAACACCCCATCCTGGGCTCTCAGCACACTGGCACCACAGAGCCTGCCGGCCGGCCCCTGAACACTCTCTGAACATGCTTGAGTGTGGACGGCAGACAAGAAAGAATTAATAAAACCAAAAGCTAGCTCTTAAACAGGTTAGTAAAATTGATAAACCCCAAGGCAGAATGATCAAGAAAAAACGGACACAAGTGACCAATATCAGAATCAAAGGAGGTTATCAATACAGACGTTAAAAGAATAAAAAAGGATGTATGAACTTAGCCACGCATCACTTCATGACCAGATGTGTTCTGAGAAACGTGTCACTGTGCAAACATCAGAGTGCACTTACACAGACCTGGATGGTGTAGCCTGCTACACACTAGGCCACGTGGTACTAATCTTATGAGACCACCATCGCATATACGGTCCGTTGTTGATGGAAAAGTCATCATGCAGCACATGACTCTACTGACAAATTTGACAATTCAGATCAAATGAGCAAATTGCTTAAAAAATAAAATGACACACAATGAAACAGAAAACTTTTACTCTATTAAAGAAATTGGATTTGTATCAAATACTTTCCCACAAGACACAGATGGTTTCACCAGTGAATTCCACTAATCACTTAAGGAAGAAACAGCACCAACCTTACATGACTCTTTCAAAATACAGAAGAAGAATACTTTCTGATTTGTCCCATGAAACCAGCACAACCCTAACACCAAACCCTGACAAAGACATTCAAAGATGTGGAAAGGAAGAAAACTGCAGACCAATCTCTCTCATGCAGAAACACAAAGAAACAGAACACACACAACCAAGAAATTCACCGAATTTACAGACTAAAGGAGAAAAAACACAGGACCATTTCAGTAGATGCAGAACATGCATTTGACAGCATTCTATGTTCCTGCACGGTAAAAAAAACAAAAAAACTCAAAACAAAATAGGAAACTTCCTCAGTTTGATAAAGCACATCTGAAAAAAAGAAGAAAAAAAAAAACCACCTTCAGCTGCCACCACCCTTACTGGTGACCGACTATGCACCGGCCCTAAGAGGAGAGCAGGACGAGGCCCTGACTCCCGTCGAGCAGAAGGCCCCAGCCAGTGCAGGAAGGCAGAGAAGGAAAGAAGAGGGCACCAAGACCGGAGAGAAAGATGTACGACCGGCTGTTTGCAGAATCTGACTGCTGACATACCCAGCTCCAAGGACTCTAAAAAGCTACCACTTAGCAAGGTCACGGGACACAAGATTAATATACAAAAACTCATCTGCATGTCTATATGACAACAGCAAACAACTGGAAAAGGAAATGTTTAAAATTACCATTTACGATAGCATCCAAAAAACATAAATTACGTAAGAATACATTTAACAAAAGACATACAAGACCCCTACGCTGACAACTACAAAACATTGCAGAGAGAAACTGAAGACCGAAATAAACGGAGTGACATGCCACCTTCACAAGCAGAGACTCAGAATGGTTAGGACGTCAGTCCTCCCCACACAGATCTAGAGACTCAGTGCGACACTGGCCATGATCTCAGCAGGCTTTCTGAGGAAACTGACAAGTTGCCTCTAAAATATACGTGGAAGTGCAGCAGGCCCAGAACATTCAAAGCAACCTTTAGAAGAAGTTAGAGGACATACACTGATGTCGTCTTAATATAAAGTGACAGCAATCAATACAGGTGGTCCTAAAATAAAATTCATTGAACAGATCAATGGAACAGAAGAGAGTCCAGAAAGAGACACACACTGATACTGTGATTTTAACAATGGAGGAAAACAAATTTGATCACAAATGGTGGTGGACCAGCTGAGATGCACATGGAAAAAGTACACCTCAACACTACCTCTCATCACAGACAAAATTAATCAGAAACAAATCAACAACCTAAATGTAAATGGTAAAACCATAAAGCTCCTACAGAAACAAAGAGAAGAATGTCTGTGCCACTTGGGGGTAGGCAGACTCTGCAGGGCGCAGAAAGCAATAATCATGAAGAACCCTAACTGAAAACTTCTGGTCACTGAAATCATCACTGAGGAAATGAAAAGGCAAGCCACAGTCCGGGAGAAAACAGCGCAGAAGATGTATCTGACAAAGGACCGGAGTCAGGATACAGAAAGAGCTCCCACAACTCAATAATAAAACAAACGACTCAATGCAAAATGGGCAAAAGATAAGAACAGACACTTTACAAAAGAAATATCCGTACACAAATGGCCCACGAGCACCTGAAAAGAGGCTCAACATCACCAGCCACCACAGGGATGCAGATTAAAACCAGTGTGACACCACTGCACACCCACCAGGACAGCTCAAGTTACAGGGACCAAAACCTCAAATACTGGCAAGATGAACCAAAACTGCCATACGCTGCTAGTGGGATGTGAGACAGCAAGTCACTGTGGAGAAGTCCTGGCAGTTCTGATGAAACTGAACACACACCTACCCCATGACACACCAAGTCCACTCCCAGGCAGAATTATCTATAAGAAAGGAAAACACATGCTTGCAAAAAGATGTGTACAAAAATGTTCACAATGTCTTTGCTCATAATAGCCAAAATGTGATACAGCCCAGGTGTGCATCAACGGGGGAGCCCCAGACACACCACGGGGCAGCAAGCAACGCACGCAGAGGAGTCCAGAGGAGCCACTCAGCAACAAAAGGAATGGGATCGCACACAAGCCACACAGCCAGACTCAAACACCTGCCCACAGAGCAGCGAGCACACGTGGGACCCACCGACGGGACATCCTTGGATGGCAAAACCGACCTGGGAGGGGACACTGGAGCCTGGCTCCCAAGGGGGTGGGGCTGAGCGGGAAAGGGCGCTGGGCCTCTGGGACAACGGCATGCTCTATATCTGATAACAGTGTGGGTTAAAAATAAGCACTTGTCAAAACTCGGCAAATTATACTTAAATTTGCACAATCCACTGCATGTAAATTTTGTACCAAAAGGGAAACTAAGCAAACAAACCCTAGCTAGTGACACTCATGCTGAAGTACTCAGGGGACACATACTGATGTCTGCAACTTGAAATGCACGAACGACAAGAAGGCTTGCTGGGCCAACAGCTGGGTAAGTGTCTGACCAAACAGGCAGTGGACGCGACCGACAGAACCCAGGCGGCTGAAGCACAAAGGTTAACAATAAAATTTCTTCAACTTTATTGTATGTCGGAACTTTTATAATAAAATACTGGAAAAGAGTTTAAAAATAAAAAATAAAAGGCTGAGGCTGATGGGCTCTGAGGTCCTTTCTATGACTTTTTCCACCAGACAGCTCCAAAGACAATAGTTTGCTTTTCTTCTTCTCAAACAAAATCCACGGCAAGTTGTCACAGAATTTTACTCTCCAAACAGGGAGACAGCCGCTGGAACCTCCGGGCAGGTCATGCAAGGAGAGCTGCCCCGGCCCAGCCCAGGAACCACCGCCAAGGCCCCCAGCAGGAGAGCACAGCCACGGCGTGGGGTCTTTCCAGGCAGGGGACCCTCTGCACGGGGCCGGACAGCTGCAGGCCGAGCAGGGAGACCAGGGTGAGCGGCCAGAGAGGCCGTCAGGGTCGTGAAGCAGTGAAGCCCCAAACATCCTTTCTCCAACAATCAGACCTGCTAAGTCTAAGTGTCTCAGGAGAGTTTTAAAAACCTTAAAATTCGAGACCAGAATAACTTAAGTCTAAAAATAGGACCCCTGCAAAATAAACACATGCGAAGTCTTTCCAGCCCTCCTTTCCTCCTCACTGACAACCGTAAGGAGCCATGCCCTGAGCAGTGCTGGCGCTACATCCCCACCCCACGCCTCACTGGGCCCCATGCCGCAGGAGAGAGACAGGGCTGGAGCACTGGGGATGCGTGAGGCCCCCCAGCTTCGGGCAAGGCTGAGCCACACCTCCAAAGCCCCGTGCTTTCCAGATGGGCACGACAGGCTGCAATCAGGCCTCAGTGGAGGAGGGTCATTTGCTTCAAAGGGTCTGCTGGTGAGCAGCGGGAGACATAGACAGCCCCAAACCCGAGAATGAACTCACGCTCCCCACCTCTCAGGCACACTGCAAGCACTGGCCCTTTAACCCTCAGCTCAGCTCTGGGTGCTCAGAGCCCCTATCCCCTGGGCGCTATGTGGCAGATGACCCCTCACTGCCCTCTAGCAGGCTTGGAGGAGAAGACAGATCCTCCAACTGCAGCTGACCTCCTGAGGTCAAGGGCGGCGCCCACCCCTTGGCCCCCTCCACCCCATGGTCCCTCCACACCCTCTCCCTGTCCCCACCCCCTCCCACAAGGGAGCCAGTGCTCCACAAGTGCCTGCTTTCATGTACTCTGTCCCTCTGGCCCCCACCCACTCACAGCTGGAGCCAAGGATCACCCAGTCACCTGACCCGACAATTTTCCATGGGCCCCGCCATCAGCAGTCAGCTGACAAACCCCAGGGCCAGCACGAGCTCAGAGGAATGGAGCCAACATGAGTCTGTACATGAAGCTAATGCACATCCAACCAAGCCCAAGGAGGACGCAACTCTCCCCAATACACTGCCCACTGGTGACAAGAAAGGACAGGGCAGGCAGGAGCTGAGAGAGCTGCAAGTGAGGAGGTGGCATGGACGAGAAGGTGGTGGTACAAATGGGGGGCGGGGGGAAATGGTACAGGTGGAGACGAGGTGGTGCAGGCAGGGGGGAGATGATGCAGAGGGGAGGTGGTGCAGGAGGGGGCGGTGGTGCAGGCATGGTGGGGAGGTGATGCGGGCAGAGGAGGTGGTGTGGATGGGAGAAGGGTAAAGGAGGAGAGCAGGGCAGGGCATCAGCACCTCTGACCAGCTTTGGCACTAGCTGAGGCTCACCTGGCGAGGCTCGGTGCTGAGTGCTCCTCAGGCTCTGTCTCTTCTCCCCGACTCTCCCTGCTGCGCCCTGACGCACACTCGTGGGAAAATGCATAAGATGACTGTGCACTTGGCTGGCCCTTAGGCAAGAGAGGACCCCCAGCCTCTGCGTCCCCCAACCCAGGGTTACCACTGTGTGATCCACACAGCATTCCTGTTGGGCAACTACAGATACAGTTCCCACCCACGCCCAGAGCGGCGCTGCCACACCGCCCCCTACAACCGCGGGCACTGGGAAGAGATTCCGAGCCCCATGGCCTGACGCCCAACACAAGGTTCAGGAGGAGTCAGGGCCCGGAGGCGGCGATGAAGCAGGAGTGCAGCAGGAGCCACCACATGCAAACAGCCGCCACGTCACCAGGCAGACAGCACCCTGGCCCCCATGAAACAGGGCCTGCTTCCACCCCACACACCTCCTGGGCCCTGCCGACCCATAGGATGCCCCAGAAAAAACAGGATGCCTGAGGCACAGTCCTGGCCCAAAACAGCACACAACTGCTGAGGGACAGAGGTGTCCTTGACTGTTCCAGGACAGGAGAGGTGCACACATGCTGGCAGGCACAACCGCTGCCCCAAGGCAGAGCATGGTGCCCTAGGTTGGGGAGCAACCACAGAGACCAGCTCTACCCCATCCAGGCAGTGTGGAGCGCGCGGTTACGGACTCCCCGTCTTTACTTGCCCCATCCCACCCTGGGCGACATGGTGAACTGCCTCAGTTTCCAAGACCACAGCTACTTTGTAGCCATAAGGCAAGTGAGCCTGAGACCCAAGCTGACCTAGTGCAGAAAGAACTGTGCGAGCCAGCAGATGCCATGAGCACCGGAGCCTCTCTGAGTCGGGGCTTCTGTACTCTCACCCAAGCTTCCCGACAGGCCTGGAATAGGCACCCAGGGGAGGGGGTCAAAGGCAAGGCCCCTGAAAGATGGGAGGAACAGCAGAGAGGTGAGGGGACGGCATGCGGCAGCTCAGGCCCAGGCTGGGGAGCTGGAGGTGGGGACACAGGGTTGGTTCCATCTGCACCTGTAGGGGCGTGGGTCACTGACACCCATGACACGGGGGTGGGGTCACAGGCACTCCTCCAGCCAGGCTGTAAACGTCTGAGAGCTGACAGAGGAACCCAGGACAGACGCATATCAGCGACCTGCCCAGGCCTTCGGTAGACCCCTGTGAGTGGGCTATAGGGGCAGGACACACAGTGTGGCCGAGAGGCCATCTATTCTGGACTGCAAAGCAAAGGGGCCAAGAGACCATCATG
This sequence comes from Equus quagga, assembly GCF_021613505.1. Classification (NCBI taxonomy): domain Eukaryota; kingdom Metazoa; phylum Chordata; class Mammalia; order Perissodactyla; family Equidae; genus Equus; species Equus quagga. The sequence goes on along the minus strand of NC_060268.1, from coordinate 183,680,280 downwards.
GGAAGTCTGGCAGGACTCAAAGAGCCTGACTCTTTGACCACCCCACTGAGAGCTCACGGGCACAGGGCGCTCAGTGCGTTGCCTGCGCATGCTCGAGCAATAGACGCTGGTGGCTGTGATCAGGCAGGTTAGCACTGCACCAGGCAGGGGCAGGAGGGGACTCAGCAAGATATAAGATGGGCCCAGACCAGCACTTACTGACCGCGGCCCACCGGACAGAGGGACGACCGTAGTCACTGGGAAAACACAGCTGTACGCTCGGGCCAGGCAGGACTCAGGGCTGCTGCTGACATCCTCTGACTCAGCTATCCTCTCTCACCAGCTTCTGCACAGAATGCCACTTCCCACCTGCTCCATCGCCCCCCAAAGCCCCCAAGCCCCGCCAATCACCCCCTGAGCTTCACACCTGACCTTCAAGCAATGACTGTCTAGCCAGCAGCGAGACCATCCTCTCAAGACCGACAGTCAGCCCTGCTCACAAGCCCAGCCACACTGGATCACTGCCCACCCTGCAAAGCCCCCCCACCCCACAGCCTGGTGGCACCTGGAACACGCTCTGGGCAGAAAGTGGGAGCACCTGGAGGAGCTCACTGCGAGAGGACAGGGCCCCGGGGTGGGGTGGGGGCCTGCGCAGGGTGAGACTGGAACAAGGAGGGCATCTGGGGTCACAAGGGACATGGCCACACTGGGGCGATGGGGATGGAGTGAGAGGGCCAGACAGGGGCAAGAGGAAGTCAATATTTCCCAAATGCCCGAAACACACTTTTTACAAATCTTACCAGCTTACCAAGCAAAAAGTAGAAAACATTTTCCTGCAAGTAAACTATAACTGAATTCATAAAACATGCTCTTATTTCAAAATTACTCTTAAGGAAATAAAAGGAGCATCAATAAACAACGAATGAGAGAGAAAGCGTGGTGTCTGTGGGTGTACACGAATGTACGGAGCACACCATGTGGGGCACAGAAGACAGCGCCACGCCAAGCAATCCCATCCCCCTCCAATCCCGCCTGCTTCCAGAAGCAGACGTTCCCACCAACAGTGAGAAGGGCTGGAAAACGGCAGAAATGTGATCCCAACACTGCAGATGGGACAGGCCCGAAGAAAGCCCGGAGCAGCTTCCTGAAATGAAGCTGACGCTCACAATCAGGAAACTCGTTCCTGTCCCTAATTTTGTCAAGAGTCACTCAATTCCACCCTCCTGTCCCAGCAAGGCTGCGGCTTCTCTCGCATCACAGCATCGCCTTCTCATGCCCATCAGTAAAGGTGTTCATAGTGGAGTCCACAAAGACACGGACAAGCGCTGGAAGAAGCCAGCAAGGTTGACAATGCCAGCCGGGCATTCTGAAGCCCTCTAAGAGCCACCCAGGGCCCACGGGAAACAGGGCCCACCTCAGACGACCACGGTGAACATGGAGCAAATCCTTGGTCAATGTGGACACGCTTCTCTGTTCACACACTCAAGGCCACGTGCATAGGTGCTGGTGCCCTTTACAAGAGTGGAGTCAAAAACCTCTTGAAGGCAGTGGTTAGGGAGCAGAGAATCATGAATACTATGGACTCTATGGCACACACCCACACAGAATTCTGGAAGCCGACCCAGGGCGACCCGGAGCCTCCAACGCCCACCTGTGTGGGCTGTCAGTCCAGCTCCCCAGTTTAAACAGCCCGCACACAGGACACAAGGCCAGCTTGGGTCCTGCCATCCACAAGGGACCACTCTTCCTGGAGTGCTCAGGCTTGGATCTTCAGATCTACAGCTGGGTACATGCTCCTGCTCTCTCCACGGCCGCTCCTTGGATCCGGGCTCCCCTCTCGCATGGCCGCAGCATCCCCACAGCTTCCACCACGGCTCACACCACTGGAGCTACTTCCACAACGATGCTCGGGGGCCTCAAGGAGGGAACATGAGCTGTGATCTGACTTCCTAGGACGTACTCCCACTTCAGGGGCACCCACAGCCCCAGCTGCTCCCAGACCCCGGGAGCTGCCCCACTCACTCCTCCACGTACCCCTACAGCTACCCCCATGGTTCTGCTTCATCCTCTCTCTGGCCCGGCTAATGCAGCTGCCCCAATGGCATGGCTGCACCACTGCCCACCCTGAAAGTCCACTGCATCCCCAGGGCGCACTGAGCTACTTCTCAATCACCTGTCAGGCTGGCCCTGTGACTGCTCCGCTGTACACAGGAGGAAACTGACGCACAAGGACAAGCGACTTGCCCAAGGTCACAGAGCTAGTAAGAGGTGGCTGCAGGACTTGAACCCAGGCAGCCCCAGGGTTAGCTTTACTACCACATGGCAACCAGAGGTGTAAGCCCCTCAGCAGGCCTTGTGAGACCCTTCCACAGCCTTGGCCCCACCGCCAGGCCATCTACACCAGGCCACTCCCCCACTGCCTGCGGACGCCAGCCCATCGCCAGCTCTCCCTTCCAGTCCCCCAGGCCAGCCCCCTGCAAACCTGGGTGACAGGCTTCACCTCTGCTCTCTCAGAGCCTGTGGCCCAGCCCCTCCGCACACTTTCCCAGGTGCCCGTCATGCCCCTTCCTCCTCCTCCCGGGCCTCCACCTTGCCCCAGAGTCCTCCACCTTCCAGAGACCAGCGGCTTTGGTAAATCTTTTGTTTGCTCTACAAAAACCACTGTAAACAGGTACCATGCACCCTGCGGCCAGGCTCCGGGGGGAGGCGGGGGTCCTCCCTGGGCCACGCACAGGCCCACGGCCACACGACCCGAACCAGACACAAACCACCGAAGGCTCCTGCTCTTTCTTACTGATGCTGAATCAAAGTGTGGAAACATCTTTTGTAGGAATATAATACTCTCCCAAGAATTAAATAATTCTTTCCCTAATGTTTTAATTTTAGAATCCTGGTTTTCTTCTTTCAATGCAGGTTCAATATTGAGCCTAATCTCAAAACAAATTTTGAGTGAAGCCAAATTGCTGACATTTAGCAAACACGCCCACAACTAAAATAACCCAGAAATCTCAGTGTCAGAGCTGTTCTGCCGGCCGCTCTTTGGAGCATGCCTCTGAGTGGCAGCCACTGAGCTCCTCAACGCAGGAAGGCAAGGCTTCTCCCTCAAATCGGGAGCCTGATGGCTGCCTGGGAACAAACAGGGCTGGAACCAGAGTGAGAGAAGCACTCAGGACAGAGAGTGCTGCCCAGTGTCAGGAAAACACAACCACCCTGCGGGCAGGCACTGGACCTTCTCCAGGACAGAAACAGCTGTGCCAGGTGGCCGCCAATGCTCACTGTCCCAGTCCCGGCCTCTCAGGCCCTGGTCATGCCTGTCTTTGCCCACCCTGCATCTCCTCCACCGTCCCTCCTCTGGGTCCCTTCCTCAGGGCTGTCACTGTCCACCTGCCCCCTAGGGAGGGTGGTCCTGACACGGGCCCCTTGGTCAGACCTGTTCTTCCCAGTGAAACGTGGCCTAAGGGGGCAGGGACCCTGCGCCCAGCCACACTCACCACTGGGCTCAGGGCAGGCATGTCACAGCCCCAGACAGATGTGTGCTTGCTGTGCAAAGTCACAAAGCTGGAAGCAACACCAGCAGGACGCCGGGCCTCCTGGTGCCTCCCTGATCCCATGTCTGCACATAAATTTAATCTGAGATGCAAATTAGAACAATCCCGCTAGCTGCAGGATGTTCAGAGGACTGATCTGAAACATATAGGGGACAGTGACATGCGTCTGGCCCTGACAGCTCCATGGGCAGGCTGCCTGTAGCATGGCCTGTCCTTTGAGCCTCTCTTCAGGTGCAGCGGCCCTGCCTGGGAATGCCCTGCAGGCCCTCCTCCCCCTGCTCTGCTGCTGCCTCAGCCAGAATACCCCACACAGACCCAGGCCACCTTCCGAGGTCCCCTCGAAGCTGCCCAGAGCCCCAGGAGTCCAAGGCACCCAGGCACAGGGCTTCAAACTGCACCTCTTGGCCCCTCAGTGGGTTCTCACCAATCTGGGGGGTTGTGACCAGAGTTTTGGGGAAAGAGCAGAAGAGAACAGACACCAGCAGAGCCCACCCCAACATCACAGGGAAGTCTCTTCTGAAACTCAGGTTCCGGCTGTGCTTGTGGGTCGGAGGACAGGCTGAGTCCCTCTCAGGTCTCAGGACAAAGCCCGGACTCAGAAAGCATGTGCTCCAGTCAGCACAGGCAAGACGCCTGTCCATCAGGACATCTGCCTAACGTAAAAGGTAAACTTACTGCTGAAAAGTAATGTATACAAGTCTGTGTTCTGGGATAACTAGAATATTCTAATACACACACTGCTAGCCAACTGAGTGAAAAGGTAAATATCTGCATCACGTGCAGTTCAGACCCGCAGAGCCGGGTGGAGTGCAGAGTGGGAGAGAGATGGAGGGGCAGGGAGGAGGAAGACATCCCAGCTCGGACCTCTCCCAGCCTCTGAGGCCTTGAGGAGCCGCCCACAGCGCCAGGGGCCCAGGCAAGGGTTCTCTCCCTCTTTCCATCCAGGGCGGGGGCCAGGACCCCCAACTCCCCCTGCGACCGGGTTCTGGAAACCAAGGGTGCTGTCCGGCACTTACACATCGCCTCACTCTGACCCCACCTTCGCCCTGCAAACAGAGCCAAACCCTGTAAGCCTAGAGCTGCGCCTACTGTAACCCTGTAGAAACACCATTTAACCAGCACAAAAGAAGTGCCAGTGCTCCGTGAGAGGGGACTGGACCAGCCGGCACCCACCTCTGTCCTGCAGCCCGACCCTGCATCACAGCTGTACACACAGCCCGGCCCCCGCCAACACAGCCAAGAGGCGCAGAGAAGGGCAGAACCCGGGCCGTCGCGGGGGTCACAGGCAGCAGCTCAGGAGCCTCCGTGGGCGAGGCAGCATCCACGGTGCACAGAGAGCTGTAGTGGGCAGCAGGGAGAAATCATTCCCCAAAGCACTGTGGTGCAGGAGTGGAGGGGAGCCACTGGCTTCAAATTCAGAGCCACAACACTACCTATGGCAGCAAGTCTGAGAAGTAAGCAATTGAACAAGAAAGAAAGAAGCTAAAGGGAGGCAACATGGCGGGGTCCTCGGCACCCCCAGTTGCCTGAAGCCCCAGCCACACGGCCACACAGGAGCGAAGGCCACGGGCACGCATGCAGCGGGCCGAAAGGCTGCTCTGAGGGCCAGCAGCAGAGGCAGCCCGGAAGCCAGCTGTTTAAGTTCATCCTTGATTCCTTCTCGCCAATGTAAACACGGCTTACAGAATTTCAAATAAACGGATTTCTACGGGGGGAAAAGCCTAGAAGTAAATACACTCAAACGCTTGTGGTCTGGGTAGGGAAGTGCTGGTCTTTCCCTTGTCACTAGTTTCCAAATGACTGGGGATGTGGTGAGATTGCTTTGGTTACAAATTTTATGACTTCTAGCCAGGCTGACATCACTGACAGCGACGTCCATCAAGGGCCGATGCACACTCCTGCCTGCAGCTTACGCTGGTGCCTCTGCCTGTGCAACCCCTCCCCACCCCATGTGACCGGAGTGAGCTGGTGGGGGTGGATGCCACTCGTCACCTAAAACCCCGCCGGGGCCACGCCCAGCCCACCGCCAGCCCCTGGGGGCCACATGTCAGGCAGAAAGCACCAACGCTCAGGCAGAAGGCAGGCGCCAGGCCAACACCACAGGCAGGCAGGTGTCCTGCAGTCCTTCGGGGATGTGCAAAGACCCGGCCACAAAGGAAGAAGGCAGGCGTTTAGACAACACACAAAAGAATCCAAACAGCCTGCAATGGGCCTGGAGCCTGGCTCTGCGGGACCTTCCTCCTAAGTTCAGGGCCCTAACGTTAACATTAAAACTGCCCAACGGACTTTTAAAATTCCAGGGAGCAGAATCATTTCCAGGCACATCTCGAGAGAAGCTTCATCTGTCGTACTGTAGACGCAGTGTCACTGCGTTTCTGTGACCCTGGAAGCACACAGAGCTGCACTGCGCACTTTCTATTCTCAGTTCAGCTCTAAGGCTCCCTCCCTTCCTGCCCGAGGCTCCTCAGTCCTCCCCTCAGCCCCCAGCTCCCACGCCCATCACCCAGGACCACGGCTCCTCCCTCTCCCCAGAGCCTCAGGCAGCACTTCACAGAAGTCATCACTGCAGACCCCTTTAAACAAAAGGGGAGAAACTGCCCCTGAGCGTGTGCCACGCACCTATGCCAGCCCCGGGACATCAGCAAACAGACACAACACCATCCTCACAGGGCTCATATGACATGTCCACCACAACACCTCACTAAAACCCAAGGATGTGCAAAAGCAGCCATATGCAAAATAAGCTCTGCTGACATTTCTCTAAAAAGGAGCTTTCATTCCAATTCTGGAAATGACCCAGGTCTTGACATTTCAACCCTCAGCAGAGCAAGGGGGACCTCCACGACTCCCTGCAAACACACGGCCACAGGGACAGCCACACAGGAAGGTGTGGCAGCGTGCGACAGGCTGGGGTTACACGAGCTCCAACTGCCTTGGCCGTAGCTCCCTCTGAACTCGGTCCTGGCTACAAAGGTGACGAGAAAAGCCAGACACAGCATGTGAGCCAGCTTACACGACCAGAGAATGCGCAATGTTAAAATGCTCATAAAAGCCAGACACACCGACGAGAGCAAGGGAAATGCAAGCCCACCACGACCCTGTGGGCTCCCAAGCACCCCAACATCCCCTCCTCCAACCAAGACTGGGACACGGCGGGGCGGGGTGGCCCGCTCCAGCACCTGCGCCTCTCCCAGAGACCTCAGCTCCTCCAGAGCGAACATCTGTCTCTGTCAGAAAGAACCTCGGGAACACCTCTCCATCCAGAGCTGAGCGCACCCCCATGTCCTCTCCGACCCCCGCCAGGGATGTCTCGCCAGCTGAGAAAGACACGCTGCATATTCTTCTGAAGGACACATCCCTGGGCCAAGGGCATTTCCCCATCAGTAATTTTCTCCATCGAAGCCTCCAGCCTCACGTGGGAGCAGCCCCTCAGCGCTCTCACTCACAGCCAGCCTCTGGGGCACCTGGGGTCTCCCGAGCCCCTGCTCCCTGGACAAGTCACGTCGCTCTCTGCGGATGGCTTTCCTCAACTGCCCTTCCAGTGGCAGGAGTGAGACCTCAGATTCCTGCGCACTCCTCAGAGGCTCTGGGGACCTGGTCCTGCATCCCTCCTGGGCAGGCATCAGCGCACTTCTAAGAGGGAGAGGGCATCAATGCCCCGGAACCCACCAGCCCTCAGGCTGCCCCTGACTCCCCAGGGGACACAGCCCAAGAGGAGGCCCTGCTCCTCAGAGCCTCAGCAGGGAGGGGACAGGTGGCCTACACTGCCTCCAGCCCTGAGGGAAATTCCACGCTCAGGGTAGGCAAGGAGCCCGGAGCCCAGCCCTGGGCTTGGCCCCAGCTCTGCACTCTGGAAGCCCCAGGGTTTTCTTCTGTAAGTAGGATCAGCACAGTGCACAGCACCCAGGGCTGCTGCAAGGACTGGATTCCTAACACACAGGCGAGCCCTACGACGGTGCCCGTACCTAAAGGGTGCAGCACACACTGGCTGTTCATTAAGTTGGCCAAGCTTCCCAACAGCCATTTGGGTCCAAGGTGGTGGTTCTGATTATCGATGGTCTCTAGTGAGCGATGGTCCTGCTCACCAGAACCACACCCAGCGGCGGCAGGCGGGGAGGTGGGCCATCAGGTCATCACCAGAGTGCTGGGCAGCGCCCAGAGCCAGCAGCGTGGGCCGGGGGCACCTGCACACAGGCCTCTAGTGTGGCATGGCCTCCCCTCCATGCAGGTCTTCAGACTCACTCAGCAGGAGTCCCCAAACTCTGGGCTCTGCTGGTCAGTCCCACTGTGTCTCCCTCTCGTCCCTCACCTCATCCAGCCAAAGGGGTCTGCCTCATCTGCATTCCACGTGGCCGCAGGTCAGGGCCAGGCAACATGCCCGAAGGGCACAGGGCCTGAGCCCGTGGCAGGAGAGCTGGGCAGGGGCACGCCAGACTGGACCAGGCAGCCAGGACTTGGGACAGGACCCCTGGGAGTATCTTGTTTTCACTCCTCAGCCCGCCCATCAGGACAGGGCGGCCCCCAGGACAGCAAACCCCCAGGACAGCGCCCCCCCAGGACAGGGCACACCAGGACAGCACCCTACCAGGACAGTGACCCCCCAGGACAGGGCCCCACAGGACAGTGCCCTACCATGACAGCACCCCCCCCAGGACAGGGCCCCACAGGACAGCACCCTATCAGGACAGCGACCCCCCAGGACAAGGCCCCCCAGGACAGCGCCCCCCAAGGACAGCATCCCCCCAGGACAGGGCACCCCAGGACAGCGCCCTACCAGGACAGCGCCCCACAGGACAGCGCCCTATCAGGACAGCGGCCCCCCAGGACAGAATCCTACCAGGACAGCGTCCTACCAGGACAGCGACCCCACCAGGATAGCCATGTGGGCTGCGGAGCGCTGATGTGCCGCCCCGGCAGTGAGAGACAGCACCACAGCAACAGCCGGGGAGGACAAAGGGATCCCGCACGCACAGGAGACATGAAGCCTCAGATCAGCGCCGCTGCAGGGCCTCTGGCCTCCTGCTGTCTTGACAGTTGAGAAATACCCCGCGTCGGGCAGCCCCGATGGGCATCCCTGAACTAGTCACTGCCGCTCCCAGACAGTCTCCTAGCACGTCCCGTGGCTTTATTCTTAGTGCACTGGAATTCTAGGGGGAAAATGTGAGGATGTTGGTACTTAGAAATACAACAATATATAATAGCATATTAAAGTAAACACCCCAAATGAAGAAACAGTGAAGGCTGCTCTTGTGAGGACAAGAGGTGGGGGTCAGAGGAGCCAGGGAGACACCAGAGCACCCCCCATGGCTGCCCCTCCCAGTGACATCTGACACCACGCAAGAGAGCAGGACAACAGAACCTGGAGGAGAAAGCTCCACCTCAAGACACTGCAGCACATCCCCAGGCCAAGTCGGAGCGCTGGGTGGACGCGGAGGGGCACACGGCCACGCGCCCAGAGAGCCCCGCTGGCACTGGGCAGAGGGGACCCAGGCCCACGCGGTCCCCTGCAGGTTGTGCACATGTATGATCATCAACGAGGCGATGTCCACAAGAACTTCCTAGGTCAGCCCCACAACAGAAAACATTTTAAATAAAACAAATTATTTTAAACCAGAGAACTCATGGCAATCCAAAAGAAAAGATGCAGTGAGTATCCGAATTTAACACTACCTGCTGTGTGACTGGAGTTATTCAGACATTTTCAGATATCCAATATTTAAAAGAATTTCAAAAAAGAATACTAATGAGAACATATCATTGCAATTTATATTTAGCGCCTCACTTCTTGCAAATATATGTAGTGAATTTACATGTTTTTGGCAATAAAATTTCAATTCTTATTAAGCTTCAATTGTATCACAAAAATTCTTAATTTGCTTGAAATGGAAAACTCAAGGATTAAGTTAAAGACCACTTCATGATTTTGTTGATCCCATGGAGCTGCTAGGAACTCCTGAAATATCAGAGCAACCGTCACGATCCGTCGTTGTGAGAACAGTTTCGATGAGAAGCTCTCCCGTGAAACCTCACCCGGATCTGCACAGACGCACACGTGGACACTAGGAAGATGGTCCAACGCTTCAACCAAAACTTAATGTTTTTCCAGATGCTGTAATTGAGCACTGTTATATGATGATTCAAAAAAGTGGAAGCATAATCCATGTTAAATCTTTTCTTAGTAAACTTTGTATTTAGAGAAAACTAAATAATAGATTTTAAATAACTAGGTATTGATATAACGAAGTTGGAAGGTCAGTTGGACCAGGGGGACAGACAGCAGGGCACTGGGTGCAAAAATCACACCACGCCTTGCATCTTCACCTTCACAGACCAATTTAAATGGAAATAAACTTCTTGAAAATGACATCCTTTAGAGATTGGCGGGACCACAACATGGCTGAAGACACTCTTCTGTTCTGTTCACCAGCATCTCCCCAGAGCCTGGGATGGGGCCTGGAACACAAATACGCCAAGCGTGGAATGAATTCATCCGTCTTTTCTATTATGTCTGTGGATACCGGGGGTATGTGTATGAGTGTGCACCTGTGAGTGTGCGTGTGTGTGAGTGCCTGAGTGTGCACATGCTACTAAGAAAGGTTTTCTCTATGCCAAGATTTTTCTTTTAATTCTTTTGGTATTTTTTCTGTTTCTTTTCTTTTCCATATTTACTATATTTTATCTGTTCCCACATGCAAATTTTCCACATTTCTGAAATCAAAGTCTGCCTCGCCCGCAAGTGCATGCTGATTATATTCTGGCAGTGGTTTTCCTTTTCCTTTCTGAGGAGTATAGAAAACAACGGTGTGCCCCGCAGTTGACTCTCTCAGACCCAATGAACCTCTGACTCATTCAGAATTTGCGTGATGGGAGGACTGAGGAGGAGGGTCAGCTGTCTTTCACAGGGCTGCCACACTGCTCCAGAAACTGCCCAAAGAATCCATTTCTCTGACTGAAATGCTAGCTTCATCGCACACCAAGTTCTCATGTGCTTGTGTCTCTTTCTAGGTTCTAACATGTCCCACTGACCTCTCTTTTTTTTTTTTGATGAGGAAGATTGTCACTGAGCTAACATCCATGCCAACCTTCCTCTATTTGGTATGTGGGATGTCACCACAGCATGGCCTGATGAGCGGTGTGTAGGTCCATACCTGGCATCCAAACCCATGAACTCCGGGCCGCCAAAGTGGAGTATGTGAACTTAACCACTACACCACTAGGCCAGCCCTGACCTCTCTCCTTTTTCCCCAGTGTCATTGAGATATAACTGACATATAGCTGTGTACAAGTTTAAGGTGCACGATGTGATGAGTTGATATATGTTCATATATGATTTGATATACATTGCAAAATGATTACCACAATAAGTCTAGTGAATATCCATCACTTCACCTAGTTACAAATTTTTTTCATGGTGACGAGAACTTTTAAGATCTACTCTCTTAGCAACTTTCAAATGCGCAGTATGGCACTGTTAACCACACTCATCCCACCTCTCTTGGTGCACGAGCTCCAAACTGTTTGGCTCTCACAGCTTTACGTCGCATCTTAATGTCTCCCTAAAGCAGTCCTTACTCATTACCCTTCTTTCTCAGAATTTTCCTGGCTGTTAGTGAGCTGCCTGCGGCGCAGGGCAGGGGACCCAAGTCGCCTCGGCCCCCACACATCCTAGCGTCCTCCTGACAAGGCCTCATGTCCCACCAGGCCCTGAACGACGTGAGCTGAGCCCACAGCCGGCACCGCCCAGGACCTCGGCCAGGGAGCCCCCAGGGTGCTGGGGCCCTGCCAGCACTGGATAAGACCCCCACTGCGTGCCCACCAACCCAGCGTTACAGGCCCCAGAATGCTGCTGGCCTGCCCTTGCCGGGTGGATTGTCTGTCTGTCTTTCTCTCTCTGTGGCATTCAGCCTTCAAGCCTACACCAGTTGTGTGCAGCACCATCTCCACCTCTGGTGCCCCTACTCACCAAACTATATTTATAACAAAGTTCTGAATCATGACAAAAAAAAAAGAATTCTCCTGGCTGCCACTTGCATGTTCATTTGCTTGTCAAATTGCAAGGCAGTGCTGTAGAGATTTAAGGCAGTACTGCTGGTGGCCTGGGGGCAGCAGCCCAGATGTTTGCAGAGGCAAATGTACGCGCCCAGGGGTGACCCAGAGGTCATGTAAGCTGGCCACAGCAAACCAGCTTCCCTTTGCCATCTGCCTGGGGTGGGCAGCAGACAGTCTGGATAAGACCCGGGAATCCTGGTGTGCCTTCGGGAAGATTCCCTCCCTGATAGGAAAGCTGCATGCGATGACCAGGGAGCAGCGAGCACCCCAGCACCCCAATCCTGTGCCTAACACCAGCCTCCAAGGAAAGAACCAGACTCCTTGGAAAACTGGCTGGCTCCAGGGCTGGGACAGGGAAAACACAAGCTCAGTCGCAGGGAGCATGTTATAGGGCCGGAAAGTCAGGGAGAGCTCAGAAAACAGCAGGATGGGCACGAAAACAGGAGCCAACTGAAGGACCCCCAACGGTCAGAGCTGGGGAGCTCTGAGCACCTGAACACACTGGTGTTGGACTGTGACCCAGGAGTAAGACGAACGTCCACGAGTCCACACCGAGAGAAATGGGCAAGTGGATAAACCAATAGAGGAGGAGAGTCCCAAACAACACATGTAGGTGCCCCGAGGGGCAGCTTGGTTCCCCCCACGTGTGGAGTGGACTCGGGGATGGGCCCACGCAGGGCAGAGCAGGGAGGAGGGTGGCCTGACCATGGAGGTGACAGCTGCCCCCTTAACTGGAGGTCAGGTGAGCATCACGATGCCAAGTCCTAATGACATCAAGCACCCAACACGATGTGGAAAGATGGCCACGTCACCTCTGTGGTCTTCTTCCCAGAAACTCATGACCCCAGGCTAATCATGACAGGATGCCAGACAAACCCACACTGGGGACATCCCACCAAATACTGGACCAGTCTCCCCAATGTGCCAAGGACACGGAAGCCAGGCTGAGAAACCGCCCCGCCCCAGAGGAGACCAAGGGGACAGGATGACGAAACATAGTGCTCACAGGACCCTGGACGGGACCCGGGACGGAGAAGGGACGTAGTGGAAACCTGGTCCGACCCAAATAAAGTCCGCGAGTCAGTCCAAGTGTCGTATGGACGTTCATTTCTTAGCTTTGACAAAGGCTCCACGGTCGTGTCAGATGTTCATCTGAGGGAGCACAGGGACTCCGTGCCATCCGCAGCCTGGCCGCAAATCTACAATTATCCCAAACTAACGAGTTTTATGAAAGTTGCCCAAGGAAAAAGTGGGGGGTTTTGTTTGGGTTTTTTGGCATGCACTCCCATCCCCACACCATGCGTCTCCTTCCTGCTTTTGCAGAGACCGCTGTGAGAACCTGATGGTGGCATCCAGCCTTTATCCAAGAGGGACAGCGTCACAGCACAGAAAGGAGAGAATGCAGAGATGGAGGGCTGGAGCACTGGTGACACACTGAGCCGCCCAGCCCACCCAGCAGCCTCCCCACTACGTATATGATGAACAACAGCCCTGTCAGAGACGGATCCTGTCACCTGCAGCCCACAGCGCCACAAGTGACACAGTGTCTCCTGTTAGCAAAAGTCACTAGTTCTCTCTCCCTCAGTCATTAAGTCTTTGTATTCATAACCAGGGCATATCATCTCCACCTACCCCATCCTCTCTTCAGCCTCTCTTCTATGCCAACTATCTTCATAGAGAGAATATATTTCTTAAGGCCACGCCTATGTATTTTATCATCCTAAGTGGGACTCTTCTGCTTATTGTTTGGATATAAAAGAATGCTACTGACTTTTATGCATTAATTTCATTACTGAATTCAGCAGATTCTCTTGAGTTTTCCAGACTCGTAATCACGTTTGTCAATAGCTTTGTCTCTCCATTCTAATATTCCAGTATTTATACTCTTCTTTTCATGTTTAATTCTTCACTGCACTAGCGAGAGCTTCTAGGAGGGTATTAAACAATCAGGGTTACACCAAGCATCTCTGTCTTGTCCTGACTCTAATGGAAACGTCTGATCCCACATTTTAAAGTCATACCAAGGAAGTATACACCCATTTCAATTATATTAAGAGTAACCATTTTTTAATCAAGAGATGTTGAATTTTACCAAATATATTTTCAGCATCTATAGAGATGACCATATAGAAGCTGTCTCCTACTGGTAACTTAACTTACTAACATGCTGACTCACATTACCTAACCTTTCTGACAGGAAACCGTGCTTCCATGTCTAATACAAACACCTTCCCCCTCTGATTCTTTGCTACCGGATCCCCGCTGGGATTGTTTCGCTAACATGCAGAAGCGAGATGGTCTGCCAGCTGCCTGTCGGCCATGGTTCCTGGTCTCTCTCAAGCTGGACGGCTCGGGCAGGACTGCAGCTGGAGGCTCCCTGACAGCTGGGTGGAACCCACTCTCGAAACATCTACCCCTGGAGCTTTTGGGGGCCAGCGACTTCGACAAGTTGGTCAACCTTTTTTTCCCCAAAAACTGGCCGATTTAGCTTTTCTCTCTCTTCCTGGGTCAGTGTGGTCATGCATATTTTGCTAGAAAATCATCCATTTCATCAATTTTCTCAAAATTATTTAAACATAGTTAAATAAATTAATGTCTTGAAACTGTTTTAATTTTGAGAGGTTTCCTTGGAGAGCCAAGGACAGCAATGCAGGTGTCCAAGTGACAGTCACACCCCACGATCACTCCTGGTGACTGGTGCCGCCCAGCCTGCCCCAGAGGTCACAGCCAGGCCGACAGGAGGCCTCACTGCCCCCAGAGTTCATGGCACGGCCCCCTTTTCTGTCCCTGATGAAATGGAGAGAAGGGGTCTCCCCTCCTAACTCCTCGCTGAAGTCACCTCCACAACACAAGCCCAAACGCACAGACTGTGAACGAGGAGGAACCGCTGCATACGTGTGTATACGGGAAAGGCGCTGCTGAGCCGGTCTCAGGGTCTAGGCCAAAATGGAATGCTTCACCCTTGACCCCTCCCGCTGTCTAACACCCCACTCCACAGCCATGTGGGAAGGCAGTGTGCAGACCGACTGTAAACCCAAACACCTCACGTGTCGTCCAGATCAGAGGGTGCACTTCCACGTGCTGTGGGCTGAAGGTGAAGGGATGGAAAGTGCTTTAGATAAGTCTTTGGCTTATTTCTTAGGTTTTTTTAGGTTTGGATAAACCTTCAAACATGTACCACTTAAAATACGCTCTATAAAATATGCAGTGACATTTCAAACTCTCTGCTCAGCACAAAAGCTGTAAAATAACAGTGTGGAGACCGCTCACTGGCGTCTGCACTGCACCCGGCGGCGGAGGGCCGCGACCGAGACGGCCCCCATCTCTGAGTTCACGGTGGCTGTTCCCGCCTTCAGGAGGCTCATGCCAGGCCTATCCAAGTGGCCTCTCCAAGCACAGCTCAGAGCCCACAGGTGCTGCTCCTCCACCCAGCATGGGGCCAGGCACAAAGCAGACAGGCAGTGAACACTTGCTGCATGAATACATAAACCAAATGTAGCCATCTTAAAGACGAGAACCTTCTGGCCACATGGAAAGTCACAGCACTGCCAGGAGCTCCAAATGGGATGGTCCTGGGTGCCCCGAAATCACTCGGCACCTTCCACTCCCTTCTCCCCGCGCTAGTGCTCATTTCTCATCACTAGTTTTTAGCCACTTAAAAAACACTCTTGATACATATAGTCTATTCCAAACAACACTAGAACTTTTGGAACCAATTCTCAATTACACGAGTGTTTTTTTTTTTCTTTTGCTTGAGGAAGATTGTCACTGAGCTAACATCTGTGCCAATCTTTCTCCATTCTGTATATGGGACACCGCCACAGCATGGCTTGATGAGCAGTGTGTAGGTCCATGCCCAGGACCCAAACTCTCAAACCCCGGGCCACTGAAGCAGAGTGTGTGAACTTAGTCACTATGTCACCAGGCCAGCCCCAACACGAGTGCTATTTTTGCAAGCACTGACTCAGAATGTGTGTGAGAACCAAACAGGTGATTGACTGACAGGAGGCAAGGGACCACCCAGGAGCCCCAAGGCAGGCACTGGGCATGACAGCTGCCACCACGGAAAACCGTGTCACACATGCACGGAGGCAGGATCAAAGCTCTTGGACACATCCAAGATGCAATTCACAACAGGCAGTGGTGGAACTGGGGCGGAGAAGGAAGCCCTGGGGCTTTACGAGGTTGGTAAGGGACCCCTGGGACAAACCGCCTCCCTGGGTGGTGTGCCGTCCGTCTCTGGACTGACTGTGGTCTTCCCATGCAGGAAGTGCCAGGAGCCTCCCACCTCCTCAACCACCAAGAGGACGGTGGCAGGTGGGAAGAAGTCACAAAGCAAGAGGATGCGAGAGGATGCGAGAGGAGACCCAAGCCATCACGCGGTGAAGGCCAGGAAGCGGAAGGTGGTGGTGGTGGAGCCAGCAGACCCCGAAAGTGGCACCTTGGCCCAGAGCACAGGCTCGCGGAGCGCGGTTCTGAGACCCAACGCTGGGGGTCCGAGCTGACGAAGCAAGGTGACTCTCCTCCAGCCCTCTGCGATCTCAGCTGATGGCCGTGGAGGGCGGGATGGAGCCCGCCTTCCGGGGATGTGCCTCCTTGGCAACGGCCGGAGGGCAACCCCCTCCAGTTGCTAAACCCCTACTGGTTACGCCTGACCGGCAACGCCGCCCAGACCAGCGGAGCCACCCGGAGGTGAAGGGGGCTCAGGGTTGGTTTCCCTTCTCTCCTCTTTTCTTCTGGTTTGACACTTCCAGGGGACACCCACTCACACCTCTCGCTCTAACAGCAGTCCTGAGAAGAGAATGCCTTTGATCTTACACTTCCCCAGCACGCCAACCCGGAATTACGAGCTCTTCAGACACACTGGTATTTTCTGTAGCTTTTCCCGCCATGTGCACATTCTACACTCACTCACTAAAACACAAACTATTACCATTTTTGTAGAACTTGGGAACAGGAACGTGCCTGTGCCTAACTTCCCTGATTTAAACAC
The DNA here is from genome assembly GCF_021613505.1 of Equus quagga. Lineage (NCBI taxonomy): Eukaryota > Metazoa > Chordata > Mammalia > Perissodactyla > Equidae > Equus > Equus quagga. The sequence goes on along the minus strand of NC_060268.1, from coordinate 183,663,711 downwards.
ACAGCCAACGCTCACATTGAGACCTGACCATCACGGAAGCGCCAGGCAGCACCGCAGACAGAACTCACATCCACTCGGGGCTCCGTCCTGGGCGCCAGCCCCCTGCGCAGACTGGCAAAGACCCTCAGAACGCCAGAACCAGAACCGCGGGTGCAGCGGGGCAGCGAGCAGACCCCGGCACAAGGCGAGACCCCTTGGCTGGCTCCCAGGTGCCAGGTGTGGCTGCGCCAGGGGACCCCCCCTCCACAGCCCAGACAGGGAAAAAAACATCAAGCTGCTTTCCAGCCTTGCCCTGCTCCCGAACTCAAACTATTACCATCCACTACCCATCCATTCCTGTAGCCCAAAGTGGAGGTCTAGCGAAGATTTTAGGTAGAGAAATACATATAAATCAAAAGGACAAAGGTCCTGTGGTCATTTGCAGCCACTCCCCCTTGTCATGGCCTGAGGTCCTGGAAGCACAATGACCCCAGCTGAAGCACCAGCCCGAAGACAAGGACACCTCCATCCAGGCAGGGCCCCGGAGACTCCACCTTCCAGAAGCCCCTCCCCAAGCCCAAGATGTGCACAGGAGCCATCAGCCCTGCGGTGCTGGCAGTCCAGTCCTTCCTCCTCCAACCACCTGAATGAGCTCCCCTCACACTCAAAATAAACCCACAGTTGCCCCTGCCCCTGCAGGCCCGACAGCCTGACACCCTCCACCCTGACCTGCCCTCCACCAACCTCTTCCTCGCCCCTCCTGCTGTCTGCTCTCGTGGCCCCTCTGCCACGGTGGGAGGGAGGTCTCCCCAGGTCCTCACGTGGCTCCTGCTCCTCCCAGCAGCATTCTCTCACCGCTCGCTGTGACTCTGGAGCTGGTCCTGTGTTTGCTGTCAGCTCATGAGAACAGGGACTGCCGTGACCCCACAAGGAAGGAGCCCCAGCTCAGCGTGGCCAGCAGCACAGACTCAGGATGTACAGACCACCCCAAGCACTGCATTTTGTTCAAGTCAGACAAGTGCTCCTTTGAAAACTTTCTAGAAGGTCTGCTTCACCCTCAATGGGCAGAGGGCAGCACTGGAATGAAGACAAGGTGAGCCTAGGCTGAGCAGAAGAGAGGGATGGGGTCGGGGACCTGGCAGTGTGGTGGAAAGGCCGCTCCTCTGCAGACACTGCCACCCAGGCCTCAGAGGACTCATGGGCTGGGGAGTGGGCTCCCGGCCGGACCTCCGCTCAGACTCCTGTAGAAAGCATCCCTCAGACATCTTCCCAGAGTCTGGCCTCAGCCCTCCTTCCCACCCGCCCCATGCTCACCCACAGCTAGTGGCCCCAGGCCTGTCATTTGTCAGCTTAAGAAAAAACCACAGCCTTCGCCCCGACTCAGGTTTTCTTCTCAAGGATGGAAGAAGAAGATAGAGGGCAACACAATCAATGTCAACAGTCTTCGCACAACCCGAGTGAACGCCAAGATGTATTCCCAGGCCCCTGGACCTGAGGTTAGTCTGCAAGCCTTCTGGTGCCAGCAACACACAAGGTGGATGTGCATGGCAAGTTTCCGCTCTGCAGGGGACAGACCAAACCAGACAAGACACAGATACCAGGTTTCGTGCTGTCCGTGGCAGGAGAGCTACGAAGAGGAGCAGAAGGGGCACGAGGACATGGGCTGCATCTCAGTGGGCACCAGAAGCGGGCACAACTCACCACCTCGGAGAGCTGCTTCGGGCCCAGCTGGCCCTAGAGGCCCAGGTTCCCAGGCATACAACAGCCCCGCGATAACCACCTGCACACACGCTACGAAGCCCTCAGGTAATGAACTGGATTTGGGGTGAGAAAGAGTCACAGCCAACTCATGAGTGCGAGAGTCAGCGTGGAATGGGCCGGGGTGCTGTCTGGATGAGAGCTCAGCTGTGGACTGGCTGAGATGCCTCAGGGAGCGGGTGCAGCCCAGCAGCAGCTGGCAGACAGGTGAGGATGGGGACCAGCTCCCAGGACAGTGGCCCCAAGCACTGCTCAGATCCCGAGCACAGATCCTACTGGGGGCTGTCTCCGCTTCAGGGGAAGGGACCAAGGAGCAGGAGCTGGGGTTGGGGTGGGGAGGGGCCGCGCCGGGCGAGGAGGGCTGGCATGCTGCATAGTGAGCAGGCAGAGGCCCCACTCAGGGGGCAGAGGAGAGGGGAGGATCAGCGAGTAGGGGACTGTCTGCTGGCCTGGGCTGTCAGCACACTGCCAGGCTGAACTTAGAAACGAGTCACAAGACATCCAAGTCTGCAATTTGTTCTCTAAAAAAAATGGGGCCAGCCCGCTGGCGTAGTGGTTTAGCTCACGCACTCTGCTTTGGCAGCCCAGGGTTTGCAGGTCTGAATGCAACGCGCGGACCTACATACCACTCATTAAGCCATGCTGTGGCAGCGCCCCATATACAAAGTAGAGGAAGACTGGCACGAATGTTGGCTCAGGGACCATCTTCCTCAAGCAAAAAGAGGATTGGCAACAAATGTTAGCTCAGAACTGATCTTCCTCACCAAAAAAAAAAAAAAACAGGGTGTGAGCAGACAAGCAGGACCAGGAGTACCTCCCAAGTTCCCACTGCCAGAGAACCAGCCAGCTGACCCTATGATGGCAGCAGTCCTGACAGGAAAGATGGTGCCAAGGCCCCCAGGCCAGCCCAGATGTCCTTCACAGCCCCGAGGTGCTCCAAATCCCAGATGCCATCCCAGTGCTCTGTGCATCTGGCCACCAGCAACATGAGAGCAGGCCCATGAACATGACAGCTGGTCCATGAATACGAGAGCTGGTGCATGGACAACCACAGATTCAAGAGCTGGTCCACAGATGTGACAGCTGACACACAGATGTCCACGAACACGAGAGCTGGTCCACAGGTGTGACAGCTGACACACAGATGTCCACGAACACGAGAGCTGGTCCACAGACGTGACAGCTGATACACAGATATCCACGAACACGAGAGCTGGTCCACAGATGTGACAGCTGATACACAGATATCCACGAACACGAGAGCTGGTCCACAGATGTGACAGCTGGTCCAGAGACATGACAGCCGACATACACAAGTGCAAGTTCATCCAGTCCTGCCACTTCCTGACATCACACTTCACACCCAGCTCAAAAGCCAAAGTTCCCAACCTCAAAATACCAGGCAAAGCTCCCCCAGCCTTTGACAGACTCTGGCAAAACCTACGAGGGCTTCCAGGTGGCAGGCACACACATGGATACCGAGCTGCTGGCCCCACGAGGCCCAGCCCACAGGCGAGCACTCCCACAGCTGAGCGAAGCACAGGAGGAAAGGCCCACGCTGGCCAACAGTGGCAGCAGCCTCGGCACGCCATGGAGGAGACAGTGTGCTGGCTGCTGGGACGGCTGCCCAGGCACCCTCTTTCCTCGGAGACACCATCGCTCGTCCCCTCCTGGCCAGTGGGTGTCACTGCCCTTTGCCTGAAGTGGGGGCAGCAGGCCAGCCAGGCCAGCCGGCGCATGCACCCTCCTCAGTGCCCCTTGACCGATTCTGGGATGGGCTCAGGATCCCCCAACAGGTAAAGTGAAGCTGCGGCGGCATCTAGGCCAGCTACGGTCACCCCGGTCCCCTTGCTGGGGACGCACTGTGGAGAGTCACGTGGGCCATCTGGGAGAGGTCTCCTGTGGCATGCAAACAGGAGGACACGGAAGACACAGTGTGGTGAAGCAGGGTAGCTGGGCGCAGACGCCGCATGCCGTGGCGGCCTCTGGAAGGAGCCCAGACAGAGAGGAAAAGACTGGGGCCCGAAGGGAGGGCCTCCACTCCTGCTCCTCAAGACACTGATCGGCAAACTGCGGGGGCTCCGCGCCTGAGCCAGGAGCTAGGGGACCGCCCGCCCCTTCCTCAGGCCAACAGCCTGGGGAAAAGCCCAAGGTCTCATGCTCAGTGACAGCGCCCGCACTGCATCCGAACACAGAGTGACGCCACGAGGCCCCCGAAACCTGCTCGTTTGTGTGATGCGGACTCAGAAACGAGACCAGAGTGAAGGGAGACAGGCACAGTGCCGGGCCGCCAGCACCCACACCCTGCTCCACCGTCAGCGCTTGGCTCTGAGTCCTCCATCGCCCTGAAGCGAAACTTGCAAAGGCTGTAACTTCAGCACTCACATATTTTTAAAAATCAATGTATAGTCAAGGCAATAAGTGGAAAGCAGTTTATATTAAAACAACGTCTCTTTACATACAGACGTGTTAGATTCACACGCACCCAGACACACACACACACTCTCATTTGGTCTCCATCTTGGAGCTATAAAAATTCCAGCAAAGGCCATTTTTAAAATTCTCAAGGAACATACAAAGAACCACGTTCCATTGCAAACCGACTCCCAGCACCCAGGCAGCAGAGACGGACGAGCCATGTCCCTGATGTGGCCCCGCGCAGCCAGCCCTCGCGGTCCGTTTCGGCTCAGGCTCTGCGCAGAGCACACCTCATCAAACAGAAGTCACGAAAAGGAGAGTTTTCACACTCCAATTCTTTTCTTTACATTTCAGATTAAAATGTCTGTTTTCAGGTTGGTAACAACAAGCTGTTGGAAAAGACCCTTTTAAGCAAAAGTGTCACTGTCCTTTATAGTAACCAAAATTTAAGCATCTCAAAGACCCACAACTCGCATGCTGGGGGGGGGTGGGGCGCAGGCTGACGTGGATGACATCGGCTCCTCCCAGGACTGCTCCTCCTGCAGCAGGGCTGTCATTCTGTCCCTGGGAGTTTCCTGGGCTCCAGCCACACAGCCAGTGACAGGAGGAAGCAGGGCCAGGCACCTGCCTTGGCAAGGGGAGGGGCTGACAGAGGGACCCCAGCTGTCAGAAGCCGCCAGGCAGTCCTTGCAGCAGCACACCCTGCCCAACAGCAGCAGCAAGGGCCCCCAGAGGCGGGGACAGACTCGGCCACTCCTGCCCTGGGTCACCAAGCCTGACTCCTGGCCCTTCCCAGGAGCCACCTGTCTTTAAAACTTCCTTTTCTACTTAAACTAGCAAGAGAAGCTCTGCCTACCCCACAGAGCGCCTTGCGGCTGACACAGGTAAGATACAGCTCGAAAATAATCTCGCCATTCTCTTCCCTGACGAACCACATCCTCCCTGAGGGCAAGGCTCACCCACTGCTCTCCATCACTGGACACTGGTGAGGTGAGGCCTGTGTCCCTCCCCAGAGCACACTCCACACGCCTGAGCAGGGGCGGCCCCACAGCAAGGGCGCTCAGACCAAGCCCACATGCACAGGGCGGAACCACAGTCTGTGGGGGAGGAAAAGCCCCTGAGGAACCCCTGAGGACCCCAAGTACTGGACACGGGTGCCAGGCTCACCATGTGAGCCGAGACGCGCCTCTCCTGAAAATTCTTCAAGGTAGCGAGCCCCTGCATGCCAGCCGGGAAGGTCCAGGGCTGCGGTCGGCAGAAAGCAGGCCACCCCTCAGCAGAGCCCTGGGAGCCAGTCTGGCAGCTGCGTCTGCTACAGCTTTTGTCCCAGAGAGGAGGCTTCCTCAGGCCACCCCCAAAAGGTACTCCGTGCTGGAAGCTGCGACCCTGACCTCCAGGGGCTCCTGGCCACCGAGCAGCAGCAGGGGGCTGCCAACAGCCTTTCTCGGGAAGAAGACAGCTGGGGGACACTGCTGGGTCAGCGCTTTCCACAAAACGCTCTGCTTCTCTGAGGTCGAGTCAACCTCTTGCTCACATTGGTTAAGAAAGGCACTGGCAGGGCTGGCCCAGTGGTGTAATGGTTAAGTCCACGCACTCTGCTTCAGCAGCCCAGGGTTCACAGGTTTGGATCCTGGGTGCAGACCTAGCACTGCTCATCAAGCCATGCTGTGGCAGGTGTCCACATACAAAATAGAGGAAGATGAGCACAGATGTTAGCTCAGTGACAATCTTCCTCAGCAAAAAGAGGAGGATTGGCAGTGGATGTTAGCTCAGGGTTAATCGTCCTCAAAACAAAAAAAAAAAAACTGGAAGAAAGGCATTCACAAGACTGGCCTTGCTGCTGGGAGCAGCTTCTCTCCTCAACAGAGCACAAGAGGGGGCGGGTCAGGGCAGTGGGAACAAGCGTGATCACAGGGAAGGCCACCAGAGTGTGCCACCTCTGGTCCTAACGGGCTTCAGGCAAACTGCCTCCAAGTCAAGAAGTGGCCATACTCCCCAAGGACCAGGGCCGACCACAGCCTCGTCCTCTGGCATCAGACAGGTAAGGTGCAGCTGGCGCCGTGCAGGTCAATCCAGGTGTGTGGGGTCCCGGGCCAAGTGGAGCATCTGCACAACAGACCCAGGCTGGGCGGCCTTCGGGGGGTGGCTCAACAAAGAGCTGTTCTAAGTACCTGCTGCTTCTCCCTACTGTTAGTTGCAAGAGCTGAGAGAGAGACGAGAGCCCACTGGAGCGTGAGGTCTGCGACGGGCCCGCAGGCCCCACGGAGCTGGCAGCCACGTCCCTTCAGGTTCTCAGAGCAGCCAGCACGGAGCCGAGACGCCAGGGCGTTCAGAGGAGCATCGGCCGGAGACTGGATTGTGCCTGCTTTGCATTTATTCAAGCAACAGTCAATCTGTGGTAAGAGCCCCTCGCCCGGTGCCAGGTGCACAGAGGACAACTGCCCCGAAGCTTGGTCGTGCAGGAGAGAGGACCCCAAATCAGGGTCACACGCTACCTGTGCCCACCACAGGTGACTCAAAAGAAGGGCGGCCACAGGGGCGGCTGCAGAAACAGCCTCTGCTCAGAACAAGCAGGCGAGCGGCCTGGTGTGGACGGAAAACAAGGACAGACAAGCAGAGAGTGACAGGAGTTGCAGCAGCAACATGATTTTCAAGAAAGGCTTCTGTATGATTTAATTCTAAAGGCAGAATACCACGAGCAGAAGAACAGGAGAGAGAAATCAAGGAAACCAAAAGTCAGTGCTTTGAAAAGACCACCAAAATTGACAAACCTTTAGCTAGACTGACAAAAAACATAAGACTCAAGTTACTAAAATTGGGAATGAGAGAGAGAATATTACTACTAACCTACAGAAATAAGGAGGATTATAAGGGAATACTATGAACAACTGCATGCCAACAAATGGTGACCTAGATGAAACAACAAATTCCCAGAAGAACTACCAAAACTAACTCAGAAGAAACAGGAAATCTACAGCAAACAAAAGGATTAGGAAGCAATTAAACAAAAGAAGTGCTGGACTTGTACTGAAAGCTACAAACATCACTGGAAGAAACTAAAGGACCTCAATCAATGGAGGGACACCCTGTGTCCATGGACTGGAAGACGTAATGTTAAGATTATGCCAACACTCCCCAACCCAACTCACAGGTCAATGCAATCCCTATCAAAATTCCAGCTGGCTCCTTTGTGGAAACTGGCAAGCTAATCCCTGAATTCACACAGAAACAGAAGAGACCCAGAACAGCTGAAATCTCAAAAAAGAACAGCAAAGTTAGAGGACTCACACTTCCCCAATGCAAACCCTACCACAGAGCTACAGTCATCAAGACAGTGCGGTGCTGACACAAGGACAGACACACAGACCAAGCGAACAGAACTGAGGGTCCGGAAATTCCTCTGTGCATTTTGGATCAATTAATTTTCAGCAAGGATGCCAAGACAATTCAATGGGGGAAAAGAGTCTTTTCAACAAATAGCGCTGGGATAACTGGATATCCATCCACATGTAAAAGAATGAGGTGGCACCCCTACCTCACACCACACATAGAAATTCACTCAACATGGCCTGAAGGCCTAATGTAAGAGCCAAAACTGTAAGTCTTGGAAGAAAAGACAGGGTCAACCTTTCTGACCTTGGAATAGGCAATGGTTTCTTAGATATTATGACATCTGAAGCATAGCAACCAAAGAAAAAACAGATACACTGGACTTCATCAAAATTTAAACTGTTTATGCTTTAAAGGACACTACCAAGAATAAGAAGAGACAACACACAGAATGGGAGAAAATATCTGCAAATCATGTATCTGATAAGAATCTAGTATCCAGAATATACAAAGAAAAATTCAACAATTTTCTTAAATTTAAAAATGGGCAAAGGATGTGAACAGACATTTATCCAAAGGAGATATACAAATACCCAATAAGCACATGGAAAAACACTCAACATCACTAGTCATCAGGGAACACAAATTGAAACCACTTCACACGGACTAGGACAGCTAGAATGGAAAAGATAGACAATAACAAGTGTTGTTTTTGGAAGTGGAAAAACTGGAACCCTCGTGCATTGCCAGTGGGAATGCAAAATGTTGCAGCCACTTTGGAAAACAGTCTGGCAGTTCCTCAAAAAGTTGTATTTGGAGTTATCACACAACCTAGCAATTCCACTCCTAAGTATATGCCCAAGGTTTAAAAACATAAGTTTACTTTTACACAAAAACTTGTACACAAAGGTTCGTAGCACTACTATTCATAATAGCCAAATGCCCAACAACTGATGAATGGAGAAACAAAAGGCGGCCTGCACAAACAACAAAACAGTGTCGGTCATAAACAGGGATGTAGTTCTGATGCACGTTGCCACACGGATGAGCCCGGAACACACACTGAGTAAAAGAGGTCAGACACAGAAGGACACATGCTGTTTGACCCCATTTGTATGAAACGTCCAGAAGCGGCAAATCTACAGAGAGAGAAAGGAGATTAGTGATCGCCAGGGTCTGGGAGGAGGGAGGAACGGGGAGCAAAGGCTGATGGGTACTGGGTTTCGTCCTGGGGTGATGAAAACGTTCTGGAATTAGACAGTGGTGATGGCTGACAACCTTGTGAGTATACTGAAAAACTGAACTGTACACACTAAGAGTGAATCTGACGGTATCTGAATTTTGCCTCGACTTTTAAATAACAGTAACAATAATAAATGCAGCCAACACAGACTTCCAAAGGGAAGACTAATTCTCCACTGTGGGACACCTTTACAACACGCATGCTGCAGTCAGTGGGGCCGAGGCTGGGTGGGGGCCTGGCCCTCAGGGAAGATGCAGGACGGAGCTGCTGTGTCAACCACTTGACACCTGTGTACAAAGGCTAGAACAAACGGCCCCATGCGTGGAGAGACGCCAGCAGGCACTTCTCCCCCAGCTGGGGAGCACTTCTTCGGTTCGTAGTCAGAAGACTGCAAGATGGCGAGAGGCCAGCTCAGGGAGCCCAGGCAAGAGGAAGGGGGCAGTGATGGTGGCAGGGCGGGGCAGAGCAGGGCTCGGGAGGGTCCTGGAGGGGGCTGCGCCTGACCCGGCTCCTGAAGGGGAGGGCTCGGCTCAAAGCAGGCAGGCAGGGCGGGCACACCAAGCCGAGGGCTTGAGTCAGGGATGCTGAGATGACTGCAGTTCCTACAAGCCCACATGTCCCCAGGCCCTGGTGGCTCCTGGAAGTGAAGCACTGGCAGGCGCAGGCAGAGCCAGGGCTGGGGACTCAAGGGTGTTGCCTGGACCTGCACAGGAGCCAGAAAGGGCCCAGAAGGTCTGTGACAGAAGTCAGCAAGATGCCGCGGAAGCTCCAAAGGCTATTGGGAATATCCTGGTCCCACTCTGACTCTCAACAGTCCAGCAGAGAAAGTCCAAGGGCTTCAGCCAACACATCAACTGCAGCAAAGCATGTGAAAATGTGCCGAGACTCAACACACCAACATTCACGCTGCGTGTGCCTATGACTTCACTTCCCCCTTCCAGTACTTTCTCCAGCGGCAGAGAAAAGAAAAAAGGTGGAGATCCTCACTGCAGCCAACCTCTCCACACCGAGGCTCTTCCGTGCCACCCTGGAGCCACCACAGGAAGGACCGAGAGGGTTCCACCCACACAGAGCCCCTCGCCACCCAAGAGCACCTGACAGGGACTCGGGTCCCCAGCAAAGGAGCGGATGGGACCTCTACTCCGGGAGGCAGAAACGCCAACGCATGTGCCACCACTGTTCGTGGTCCAGGGCGGGAGCTGAGGCGAGCGGCGATCCTGAAGGTTATCCCCAATTAGGACATGAACACCCTCTGTGGAGCAAGAGCCTCTCTGGGCAGGCCATGCGTGTCAACGAGCATGTGTCCATGCGTGCTGGGCGCGTGCTCCCACAACACTCCCACGTACTGCCAAGGGAGGCTCCGCTGTGGCCCTGACCACCCCGCCAGACATGCAGCCGGTGGGAAGGACTGCCCAGGGACAGGGGCACAGAAACGCAACGTCTGGCAGCCACGCTGCTTCTGTACACTAAAAAGTCTTGGTGGCCACATTCACGTTCAATCACCATCTAATTTTTAACTCATCGTGGGTGAGAACCTGCAGACCCTCCGCAGGGATGCTGATCGTGAGGGAGCAGCACCAGGCCCACTGGGAAGCAGAGCCAGAAAAGCCACAGCAGGAGGAGCCGGAGACCTGCCAGGGGCGCCCCACTCCCCCGCGCCCCACAAGCCATGCTGTAGGTGAGCAGGAAGGAACTTTTGACAGAGGTCCAGAGTAAAAAGCTATTTTCAGGCTGTGACCTGCACACACCCATCCACGTCAGACAGACAACCGGCACAGGAACCCCCAGGCAGCCCTCACCTCACTGCAGCCCGGGCTCGAGCTCCCTCACCTTCTAACTTACACGTGGTCTGACCCAGCACGATGACCTCACAACCCCACACAACTTGGGTCTGAAGGCCCTGGGCGTGGCCCCTCCCTGCTCCACAGCCACATCAACCCAGAAAAGAGGCAAGAAGAGAAAAATCTACTGGTGCCTACGCAAACGAGCAAACTAATCCAGTTACAAACAGCTGTTTTCCTCAGATTCTGCATCCAGGTCTCGGCTGCACCCAGGAACTGAGGAGTTGACAGCAAACTGTGGAATCCTCCCCGACATCCGGCGCTGGAAGATGGCAAGGAAGGCTCTTCCCGGCCAAGGGGCTTGCTTCCAGAGGGACCTGCCCGCTCAAAGTGCTCACCTGCCACCCAACCAGAGACAGACTGGAATTCCACAGCGAGTCACAACAGCGCTGGCCGAGGCCCAGCTCTGAGAAGCCAGCCGCGGACACACGGAAGGGCCCCACAGCAAGTGAAGAGGGTCACCCAGGAAATCTAAGTGCTTTTAGGCAGGAAGACTGCCCAAACCTCTGATCAGGGACTTCCAAACAGTGTCACGGCACATGGAAGAGAAACAATGAGGACGTCACAAAAGAGGTGAGCACAACAAGAGACAGCAAAGAAATCTCCAGTGCAGAGCCCCGTGCGAAAAGACCTCTCTGTGCTCACATCTAAACGCAGCCCTGAGAAACTAAATGACCCAAAATAACTCAGTGTCACTGACCAAGAGAACAGTAGCCATCCTACAAACCCCACGGTCACCTCTCATCAAAATAACTGTCAATAATCTACATAGAAGGTCTATAAAGGCTACACAATTTTGAAACAAAGATCCTAGAAAATCCAAGGAAAAAGTCTCAAAAATGACACTCAATACCACAAGGAACCAGGGAAATGTAATTAAACTAGAACAGACACCACATCACACCCTCCAAAGCCACCCTCCAAAGCCCGAGAAAACCCAAAGCTGACGAGATGTGGAACACCAGGCGCCCTCCCACCACGGGTAGCAGTAAGTGTACACGTATGTGACATACACGTACAGATGCTGTATCGCTGCACGTGTGCACGTGTGGAATGCACTACATTCGTGTGTGATGTGCACGTACGTAATGTGGGGTGTACACAGCATGCATGTACATAACTCTGTCCAGGCACACTGGACAGCAGCTCACCCAGATCCCACCAGCCGGTTCCTCAACAGGCACTCAGGGATCCACCCACGTCCTGAGGAGGGTGGAGAGAGCTCAGTGCTCAGAGCTGTGACTGCAAGAAACTGTCCAGCGGTGTCTGTGAAGACATTCGGGATGTCCATGCAGTGAAAACGGATTCCACAGCAGTTAAAATGTTGAGTAAATCTCACGATGCTGGAGGAGATGCAGCCAGAGGAGGGCAGGAGCAGCGTGACTCGATCCATGAGTGTGTGAGGAGGACCCATGCATTCAGGAACTTCAGCACAGGGGGCTCAGTACCCCCGTCTGTGACAGGAGAAGAGCTTGTCCAGGGGTCCCTCTGCTCCATGCTCTGCTTCAGGACACCTGGATGCTGCGACAGATGTCTGGGTGCAGGGCATGGCTCTCGTTCTTGAGGGAGCAGACCTAGCGCATGCACCAGGCCTGGGAGCCCCACCGGACAGGGGTACCAGCAGACCCCACGTCGGCTCCCCCCAGGAGGTAAGGGGTGTTCATTCGCTAACAAAATGTTAAAGCTTAGTGCTCTTCATCCCTCACAGACTCCTGGTGCAGTGACGGCCCCAGAACGCTGACACCATTCAGGGGTCTGCCATGCCGGTGGTGCTGAGAGCACTTCAAAAGCCTCACAGGATACGGAGGAGGCAGTTCAGAGGCCTTCTGGGGTCACTCTATATGATGTTTTTCATTATAAAAAAACTAAAATTATCAAGGTCATCAAGGCTCACAGACATAAGTTTTCTCCTAGAAACCAGGAAAAAGCTTTAACTTTCTTCCCGAGTGGGAATTTTATCTATTAAGAAGATAGAAATGGAGAGCACATGGTCGGTGCTCTCGTGTCTATCACCCTGGGTCCTCGGGACGCATGCCACGTGGGCCCCCACTCTCAGAGGCCACTCCAAGCACCCCGCAGCACGCCTTCAGGCGCCCGTCCTCTCTGGCTGCACTTCCCCGAGCAGCTCAGTCACTCACCCTCCGGGTCCTCGGGAGGCCCCCTTCTTCCCCTTCCGGACTGACTCACTTATCAGTAGTTACAAAACACGGACAGCCCACAGCAGTTCCAACAGCCCCTGCATGCCTGCAGGAGGGCGCTGACCGTCCCCACTCATGGTGCGGGTCCCAGGGATGAAGATGGCAGGCCAAGGCAGGCGCACCTCGCTGCATCTGCCCACTGGCCGCAGTCCCCAGGGTGCTAAAGGAACGGGCATTTGAGCAAAATCAAATATACATGCCTCTCGGCCCACAGTGCCCGGCTTCTGCTACTCACCGCCCCTGCCGGCCATGCCAGGCCATACCAGCCCCACCACCCACCACCCATGCCAGCCACACCGCCCACACCGGCCACGTGCTTCCCGAGCAGACCGGCTCCCCTCCCACCTCCGCCCCTGCCCTGCAGTGGCCCCAGTGGCCGCCCCTCCCTTACTGCCCTGGTCAGCTCCCATGCTCCGACGCCTTCAGGCTCCAGCGCTTCCCCAGCCATTTGTAGTCTCCACACCCAGGGCATCTCTCACATCCCAAGCCACCCTTGAGTCCATCTCCTGCTTGTGTTCGGTGGCTGGGGCAGCACGGGGACCAGCATGCAAGCCACGAGCCAAGCTGCCTGGGTGCAAGTCCCCCCTGCCCTGCATGCGGACTGTGCTTTGTCCCCACAAGACGAGGGGAGTGGAAGCCCTGCCTCGGAGGGTGAAGCCCTGACAACGTGGAAGGCGCCTCCGACAACGTCCAATCGGACGCTGGCTCTGGCCTGCCAGTTCCAGCCTGCTGGCTCCGGCTCCTCATGCCCCCAGCATACACTCCTCCCTGGACTCCCAGGGCCCCTCCCTTGGCCTCCTCACCTCTCCTGGCTGGGCCCAAGGACCCTCGCTTCTCTGTCTCTGCTCCCTCCTGTGACCTCGCCCACTCCCAGGCTGCATCCTCCATTTCTCCAGGAGGCCTCTCCTGCCCAGCCCTCTCCCTGCGCTCCAGATTTAAGGTCCACTGCCTGCAGGGCCCTCCTGTCTCAGCTAAGGACTGACAGGGGAGGTGCAGGAAATGGGGGGTGGGGGTGGCACACAAGTGGCCTCAGGGAGGCTTCTCCCAGGGCTTGGCCTGTGCCCAGCCAATTCAGAGGACGCCCCCAGAGACAGGCCTGGAGGGTATGCTGGTGGGAAACCAGCACGGAGAGGCCTCAGGGACTCCCTGTCGAGGCTCCAGCCCCTGGAAGGGGTCCAGCTCTGAGGAGAGCTCACAAAAGACGAGTGAATGGAAAGCCCGAGGTGCTCGGACCCCGCTACTGCAGTCCTTAAAAACAAGCTCTCCTGGGCCCCGAGTCGCTGGGACCCCGCTACTGCAGTCCTTAAAAACAAGCTCTCCTGGGCCCCGAGTCAGCCACGCAGGCACATGCAAGCTCAGCCAAGGCTGAAGTTGGGCAGCACAGCAGAGCCACCGAAACCTGAAAGCCAGGAGCTGGGGCCCGCCAGGCCGGTCCGAGCGGCACCCAGGCCTCCTGCCCCAAGAACCCTCCTCTAACACCACCAAGTGTCCCCAGGGCCGCGTGTGTAAGGATGGAGTCTGGTGGAGAGGGTCAGAAACTTAGGTGAGATTCCCCCCCGCCCCGGGCCCTGGTGACCGCTGTCTTGGACAGTCCCCGAATCCCCACTGGGGCCGCTTCTGTCTCCCCTCGGTCAGTCCCGCCGCTCCCCCACATTCCGTTGGGAGCATGAGTAACCATGACCCCACCGTGCGCAGCCCAGCCTCCCACCTCCCACCGGGACAGCGCACAGTGCGCTGCGCAGCGGCGAGGGTAGCAGCAGCGCTACGGCAAAAACAGGAAGTTGCAACAGATCTGAAAAACCGTAACAGTGATGAAGGAGAAAATAAAAGCAAAACACATGTCCCCACAAACCTGTTTGTTACTTGGACAGATGTCATTCTTAACAGAAATGAAGCCATGTGAAAGTAAATCCCAAACCGCCCTGCCCGGACCACAGCGCAGCAGACGCCGAGCGAGCTCTGCACGCAGGTGTGGGTCAACACCTGCTGCACCGGGCGCCCCCCCATGCACCCCAACTAAGCCCTGGGACCCTGAATCGGTAGGGCCCTGAGGGCCCGGAGGGCATCTTCGGGCAAACAGGACGGGGGGTCCGTCCGCTCCCTACCCCTTCTACGGCAGCCTCTCGGGCTCCCAAGGACTCTGCAGAAGGAGGCCTCAGGAGGGTTTTAAAAGCACTGACCATTTAACCCAAGAGACGTGAACACCATGTCCACACAGAGACGCACACAATCGTTCACAGCATCCCAAACCGGAAACAACACACATCCATCAACTGTGACTGGACAAAGTGCACGTCCACCTAACGGAAACCACTTGGCCATAAGGAGGGGCAAATGCTGCGACACCAACATGGACGAAAAATGAAGGCTGACATGAGGCCCACAGACTTGTGAGTCCACAATGTGAAGGCCAAATTCTGGAGGCAGAGAGCAGACGCGTGGGGACCGGGAGGGGAGTGTTTAAACTGGCGTGTGGAGATAGCTGCACAACCGCAAATATTGTCTGAAAATCACTGAACTGTACACTGACACTGGGTGAATTGCGTGATATGCAAATCAGACCTCAAGCAACCTGTTACAAGTGAAAAAAAAAACAAGCTGGAGTCAGGAGCCGGCAGACCTTCCCACCGAGCACCAAGAGCACCTCGGACACTAGTTCCCAGGAGCCCACGAGTTGCCAGGGCAGCGGGGCGCTCGCCTTTCCTGACGCATCTGGAGCTTCAGGTTTGCAGCCCTGAACACAGTCAGGGTCCGGGAACGCAGTAGGCTTGCAGCTCTCTGACTCCCCAGAGCCAAGTCCTCTGCCCCAACACCCATCTACGCAGAACCCCAAATCCTGCTCCTGCAGCTGCTGGTCAGAGGCCAGCACACCTGAATGCAATGTGATGTGCCGACAGCTACATCACCAGTGGAAACACGGAAAGGGCGTGAAGCTTATAATCAATTCAGGTGGTGAAGGGGGAGGCAGGACAGGAGAATGCTGTACAGCGCTGATGACAGTGGGCTCTCCCCAGAAGGGAGCGTGAAGTCCTGCCTGCCTGTGCAACGGGGCCAAAGCGACTGCTCAGAAAGGAGCAGCTGGGGCAGAAGCACAAAGGCAGAAAGGGTGTGCTGTCCAGGCAACAGGGGCCCGGTGTGCCCCCAGATGGGGGGAGGTGGTGGAGAAGGCGAGCGCGCCGACGGTGAAGGCGCCACACATCCCAGACCCCAGGCAGGGGAGCAGCAGGAGCAGCAAGAGCGCCAAGAGGCAGGAGCACAACGCTCCTATAGGGCAATGCCGGCAGCAGGGCGAGGCCGTCCCAGTGACCACAGACACGTGAGCCCTGCTCCGCGGACAGCTGATGGCCTGACCAGGCGCCCAAGCGCTGCTTAGCCTTGGACGCAAGTGAAGACGAGGCTGCCACCCAAAGAGGCCTCAGCCGGGAAGGAGAAGACAGAGACCTTCCAAGGAAGGTGCCCTGGGACACCTGCCAGGGCATCCGTTCCCTCCTCCATCTACGGCAGCCACTGTGCCCGGTGTCATTCCTACCTTCCTGATGCACAAGCAGGTGGAAAGACGTTAAATCATACGTTCACAGTCACATGCGTGATAAAAGGTGGAGCCAACTCCATGCTTTCCTGTCACCATATGTCCTCGCAGACCCTAGAGGGTGGCCCAGCACTGGGCTTTAAGGGCAGAATTCCCAAGCCGTGACTTCCACCTTTAAATCTCTTCTGGTTGCTACAATAACTACTAGTCGTTCAGAGGCCCCGAGAATGGGCGAAAAGGAGGCGTAGCAGAGCCCAGGCCAGTGAGCCTCGAAACCAGGGCCATGGCTGGACGCTGCCCAGGGAGAAACAGGGTCCGACCTCCAGGATGCATTCCCAGATACCAGCTCCCAGACACCAGGGCTCGTGGGCCAGAGCAAGGGCTGTGCCATGGGAGCCAGGCAGGCCCGGCGGACGCAAAGTGCCAGGGCCAGGTGCAGAAGGCAGAGGGCACATATTCAGTGTGGCCTCCGCAGTGCCGGGGGACCCCGTGTAGAGGCCTCCTGGGCGCCTCAGACAGGGCAAGAGCTGGGAAAGCCACCCTAACACAAGGGCACGCCAGTCAGACAGGCCTGAGCATCCCCACCAACCCCTGAGGAGGGGGCCCAGGCCTTTGTCAGAGCGAAGGACCAACAAGAAGAGAACCGAGGTCACAGTGACTCACAGTAAGAGGCTGACTTCAAGGCCACACTCCTGGAGATGAGGGTGACATTCTTATTCGCTAAAGGGAAAACCAAAACCAGAGGCAGCATTTTCCTGCGGCCTGGGTGGCACCCGTGCTTCACTGACAGACAGGGCACATGTCAGCCTGGGAAACCCCCTTCTGTGTGCGAGCGAGCACCAAGAGCAGCCACAGCGCGGGCCCGGCACTGCCCAACCTGCCCTGGGATCATCGGATCCTGACCGCAGTCAGGGACCGGGCCAGCTGAGGTCACATGCACGCCCTGTGCCGCCATACTGACAGTGCGGCCTCCACAGACAGCTGCTCAGCCCTCTCGCCCTGCACGTCCTCCCCACCACGGAGTGGCGAGCCCCGCGGCAGTGCGCAGCAGGTCCACATGGAGCTGGCCCAGTGCTGTCCTCATCTCCCAAAACACACTGTGTAAATTCGAAATCTGAATTTGAGAAAACAGTGCAGATGCCCTCTAAGCTCTCATCACCGAGGCCAAGAAGGGGCAAGGATCTTAACTGAAGACGAGCCCAGAAAATCACAGGAAGTCCCGGGATCCTCCCCGAAAAGAGAGGCCCGAGCCTGCAGCCTAGACTTCCCCAGACCGACAAGGAACGGAGGACCCGCAGGCTCAGGGACACGCAGGCTACCCATATCTTCCCACTCCAGATTTATGTAAACCATCACATGGTTACATTTCTGGATTAACACTCTCCTTGCCCAAAGAAAGCCAATGGCCTCACATTGGTTCCACATTTTAGGTGCAACTGCATGAGCATTATCCTCGCCCATCATTAAAGACCAGAAACCCTGATGGCTTTCTGGTCAGCATCTCTGTCAGGACATGTGTGTGATCATACAAGCCCTTCCAGGAGCTCAAGGCCATGCGGGGAGCAGACCAGCTCAGCACCCGCCCCTGATGAAAAGCTCAGTGTCTGGACACTTCTCAGGTTCAAACACACTAAAATACCACCTGCTCCCGTAAAAGGAGCAGGCCCTGGAGGGGCAGCCCAGCCTCCAGAGTTTTCTGCCGGCACTCCCCAGGGGCGGGGAGCCCCCTCAGGCCAGGCCTGGCTCTGCCCTCAGAGCAGAAGCTGACACCCCAGAGAAGGAAGCGCACACAGGGTCCCTCCTGGGGCCTGGCCGGGCAGCAGCCTGAGCCCAGCTCCCCCTTCCCACCATCTCTGGGGAGGAGGTCGAGGTGGAGAGCCTCAAGTGCGCCAGTTAACTGGAGCAGCAACAGAAGCAGAACTCAAAAGTCACTTCATGTCCCCCACGTGCCCGAGAAGGGCCCACACACGAACACGGGGACAGTGGGACTACATCCCAAGAAGTGACGACACTCGGGTGACCGAGACGCCGCTCAGACCCCCTGCTGCCCTTCTGACTAGCCACTCCACCCTGCGCTGACCCTCACTACTGACCCAATTCCTGGACTGAGCCCACCTCCCCACAGGATGCCCCGCCGCCCACCCGCTGGGGCAGACATTGAGAAGGTCAACATTTAAGGAGCCATCACTCTGGAGTCCCTGAGCGAACCCTGCCCCCTCCCCAGGCAGCCGCCCCTCTGCTTCTTCATCTTCCCCTCCGGGCAGGGGGCTCTATCAGGGCAATCCACCGGGAGGCAGGCCTGGAACCGATTTCTACAACTTCAAATCAAACCTACCCGTCATGGAATCACTCCCAAAACCCAGCATCGCCCACCAGAGCCAGACTCCAGAGGAAAGAGTGGCCCCCTCCCCAGCCCCCTCATTCCCAGAAACGCACACAGCCCATGTGCTGGTGGTGGGTCCAACGCGGGGAGCAGGTGGGCCTCAGACTCAAGTGGGGGGACCTTTCCCGGCGACGTCCTGCCAGAACGCGCCTTCTGGGAGTGGCCCAGGCTGAGAGGCAGTGGACGCAGTGTGCCCCGCATCAGAGCTCTCCAGGGCTGTCCACCCACCTGTGGTGTCCGCTCCACTGGATTTGAAACGGCCATATTTAACACTGCTCAGCGAAGCACCTCCCTCGCCAGTAACCTGCGCCCTCCCTCCGCGACTCCAGGGCTGACAAACCAGGCAGAGGCCCTGCTCTCAGAGGCTGACGGGTGATGGCAGAGGGCAGGCCTGTGGGGATCTAGGATACCAGGCAGGGGTCAGGGAGACAGTGTGGCCTGCAAACAGAGACTGCCATGCGGCTCCTGAATTCCAGGGCACATCAAAGGCGGGTGCGGCATGACGTCGGTCGCGAGGAGAGGAGGTGTGCAGGGCGCAGACGTGGTTTCCTGACTCGGAGGAAGCAGCAGCGTAACTGCACGGGGCTCAAGACCACCGTATTATCTGATCCGACCACTGTGGGGACAAGCGGGTCCCCGTCTACCAACGGTCTCACACTCAGGCACACCAAATCCTCACAGAGAAAGTACGCCCAGATCTCAGATCAGAGGCAATAATGCCAAAAGAGACGGCCATCCCTGAGGGACGTGGCCAGGCGCACACAGATGGAGCCTGGGAAGATGCCTGGCCGGGCGCACGGGAGCCTGCTTCTGCGGGCGCACGGACAGGGCAGACACTGCTGCTCGGGAACTCAGGAGCCCCAGTCTCTCTGAAGAGACGTCTCCACCACTTCGTGGCACTGGCCTTGTGCACTGGCTTCCCAGGCGACAGCGGAGTTAGCGGAGCTGGCCCCCACGGCGCTGCAGCGGGCATCCACACATTGACAGTCCTGAAAGGCCTGAGCTCCCCGGGGCCGTGAGCAAGCCCGGTGGAGGGCAGCCGAGGCTGGGAGGTGGGGGTGAGGAGCAGAGCACACGTGTGTGTCCACGGAAAATATCTCTGAAAAAGACGACATCGCGTGCCGGGAGGATGTGCAGAGGTCAGAACCCCGAATACAGCCGGTGAGGACACAAGGTGGGGCTGACCAACCATGTGGGAAATGGCCAGTACTTCCTCAAAGGTTAAACACGGGGTCGGCAAAGCCCCCACAGTTCCCTCCTTGCGTGCCCAGGAGGAATGAAAACACATGTCCACACAAAAACCTGTACACGAACGCTCACAGCGGCACTGTCTATACAGCCAAGAAGTGGAGACAGCCCAAATGTCCATCAACAGACGGACAGACCAACAGCTGCGGTGTACGCACACAGCAGAAGAGTGTTCAGTCATAAACAGGGGTGAAGCACTGACACACGCCACAACACGGTGAGCTCTGAAAACAGTATGTCAAGCGGAAGAGGCCACATACACGGTTCCATTTCTATGAAAATGTCCAGAACAGGCAAATCTCTAGAGACAGAAAGTAGATGGGGGACTACCAGAGGCTGGGGGTTCAGGGAGACGGAGGGTTGGAGGGGGGACTGCTGGGGCACACAGAGTTTCTTTTTCAGGTATAAAAAATGTCCTAAAATTGATGTGGTGATAGGTGCCCAACTCTGTGAATGCTCTTAAAACCACTGGATGGCACGCTTTAAATGGGTGAAGTGCACGGCTTGTGAACGACGGCCCTTGAAGCAGCAGAGGGACCCACGCCGTCAGGAGCCGCCAGGGCAGGTACCGACCACCGCCCCTCCGGCCCAAGGTCCTGATGGACTCCATGGAGCCCTGTGGGAGAGTGCGGGGGCGGAAGCTGGGCGGAGAGGGTGCCCACCCTGCGTGCAGCGCTGTGGATGAAAAGTGAGGGAGGCCGCAGCAGGCGGAGGGGGCATGGGGTCAGGGCAGGATGGGAAAACTACTGGTGCATGAGAGAGAGACAAGGGCCAATCCTGGTCCAGGGCGGGGCTCGAGGACCCTGCTGTCTGAAAGGCCCTCGAGGCCTGCAGCCCAGCGGGCTCCTCAGTAGTGAGGGCTAAGGAGCCCCGCAGAGCCCACCTGCACAGCCGCTCTGCTCAGGAGGCAACTGAGCAAAAGTGGAAACCAGCTCGAAATGGACACCTACCTCCGAATGAGCAGCAGGACCAGGGCCCTGCAGGCAGACACCAAGAGTGAGCTGTGCTCTCGGAGCCCGGCTGCTCAGCTGTCTCCTTCCCAAGAAACAAACAGCCTTACCACGTCAGGGTGGGACCCAGCTCTGACACCACAGCCTACAAGAATCCACCCCCTCAGCTCACTTCCAGTAAAATGCAAAAAACCAAAAGCTAGAAACCTCACTTGTCAAAAATCCAGCCATCTCAAGCAAAACAATTAGATACACAGCCCGGGCCACCCCTTTCCAGGCAAATGGAGAGTGACAGCAGGAGCCCAGTCCAGGTTACAGACCCACCACAGGCTCCCTGAGGGCCATCTGGAGGTCACCATAAACCTGGAAACCTCACAGCACCCCCGGCCACATCCAGGCCCCAGGCAGGAAGAAGCTCCAGCAGGTTCAGGAAGGGCCACCAGCAAGGACAGAGGTCCTCAGAGTGGGGGGCCCAGGAGCCCAATTCATGGGCTCTCAAGGTCAGAGCTGTGCTCATATCATAACATGACACACTGACTTCCCTTCCCATCCTCACCCCTGAGTGAACTGTGAGCCTTCCAGACAGCACCATGTGGATGACGTCACCCTTCTGACAGCTACGCAACTTTCTCAGTTTGAGCTTTCCTCGGTTTCTACCTACCAATATGGTAAATATCAGTAGTTAGAGCCTATGAAACCAAGAGCTCTTTGGGGCCCTCCACAATTTTTAAGAACGTAAGGAGTAAAAGTTTGAGAACCAATGTACTGTTGAGATTTACCCCCCACCTCGTCTGCAACATCACACAGTGAGGAGCCCCCCGTGGGGACTAACGTGGCCTGGCCATTCTGGGGGACACGACGGAGTCAGGGGTGCTCACAAGGAAAGAGCAAACGCTCTGTGGATCGTAGGATGTTAGGGCCAAGCCATGGTTAAATCTACAGCCAGAGTTCTGACAGTGGTCACCTCCGGATGGCAGGAGGTAATAAGGGCAGACTACGGTCCTACAGAAGCAAAAACACACTGCCTGTGCCTCGTGCACAAAGGGACAACCATGTCCTTCACAGCACGGCATGGCTGCTTCTAATTCACACGCCCCTCCTCCTCGGATCCATAACCCTGCAGGAAGAGACCACGGCCCTGGCCACATGCTGGAGCTTGGTTTCCAAGATGATGAAACTGGGCCAGGAAGAATTCATTCCCAGGCCTCACCACCATCTGGAGTGTGTTGGTCAGCACCAGCACAGGTCATGCAAAGACCAATCGAGTCACCACACAGATCCTCTGAAACCTACTACAAACCAAGGAATTAAAATGTCCTTTACTCAAGAATTCGCTGCTTTCACCGGCCAGGCTTCTCTCCCACCAGCACCACAGCACCAAATCTCCACCAAAGAAGGCACCCAGGTCCATGGGTGAGGCTGGCTAACGCGCCCTCCAGCTGCTTTTCCATGCCACTGGAGGAGGTAGCTCCAGCCCCTCGAGCCTGAGCTCCACACAGTAAGAAATCTGTGGGTTACAGACAGATAATTCTCAGTAGCCCTTACATCAAAAGACATCTTGCAGAATTAACCTGTGCACTGTTTACCGAAACAAATGTTCCTTCCAGATGTAAATATAATGCAAAACTCCATATAGCCTTTAATACAAATGAAAATTTAGAGAGAACACGTGGCTAAACAAAAGAAAATTAAGTTACCCATTTTAATGTCAACAGAGAGAAGTGTGTGTATACAGTTGAAACACAACAAGAATGCTAGAACTCAGAATCAAAGATTACTGGAAAGAATGTTTGCACAGCAAAATTCTTTTCCCTTTGAGACTTAAATGCCCCACCATGCTGAATTTTCCTGACATTTCTGAGGCTTTGAAGCCGCAGCTAACGGATCTGAATCATCCGGGCAAAACCATGTTATAGTGGCATGTTACTGGAAAGCCGAGAATAGAATGCTAAATATATAGACACACACCCATCCCAGGCACTTTTGTAGAAAATGATCAAAGATGAAACTAGATAAAGTTGTCTGTAACAGAGTCAGAAGGAAAGCAGCTCATCTCCAGCAGGGAAGTATAATACACAGGCGCCTGGAAGTTAACATAAGAAAAACACAAAAATAGTGCCTACCTTTTATTAACAAAATCAAACCTGGCCTACACATGAACTCAGCTTACTGAAACACTTGACCCAGGCTTGGTGCCGGCAAAGAAAGGCCCAGCAAGAGCCCTCCTGGGGAATCTGTCATGCCTGATCAGTGAGCCCCACCACGGGGGTGACAGCACCCACCGCTCACCTGCGGAGGGAAGGGGGACAGTGCAAGGCCATCACAGGCTCCATCTGTGCCAGCACCCTTTTTTCTTACACAAGCATGCCACTCAGAGCCGCATTCTGCTTTATTTGGGTTGGCAGTTTAAATACCAACAGCAGGGTGGCACCACGGCTGAAACACCGAACTAGGTCAGCCTTGGCCTGCCTCGGGAGCTCGGGAACCCGGGCCTCGGTTCCATCTCCCCAGGACCATCTTGGGTGCCGGGATGGGAGGCCCTAGAAGGTAAAGGCCTCGGGCAGTCAGCATCCCTCTTCTGGCCTTGGAAGAGCTTCTCAGCATCTTTCTCTTTAATAAACAAGAAACATCAAGTCCTCCATGGCTTTCAACAGACACCCCTTGTTTGAGAACTAGAGAGATACTAAGTTACAAGGTAAAATGAGGGCACCTACACCTCCGCAGCTTAGTCAGCCACAGCCGGCCAGGCAGGCAGACAGGGCCAGGGGCCAGGGGCCAGGATAACGGAGAGCTGGGAGTCAGAGAGCAGAAGTTAGGGGTTGGGGTTTAGGGACCAGGATCAGGGCTGAGGTTCTGGGGTCAAGATTCAGGGACCAAGGTTGGGGCCAGATTTGGGGACTGAGGACTAAGGCTCCAGGGTCAGGATTTGGGGACCTTGGACAGGGATTCGGACTGTGGTTTAGAGACCCGGGTTCAGGCACTGGGCTCTGGGGTTTGGGTTCAGCCTACAGAGTTTGGAGGCCAGGGCTGGGGAACTAGGATTCCAAGGTTCAGGGTCCCAGAGTTTGAGGCACTGGGGTTTGGAGGACCAAGGTTCAGGATCCAGGTCCCGGGGTTTGGGATTCAGGATCCCAGTCCAGATCCTAGGACTCTGGGATCAGAAACGGGGATCAGGGTCTGGGTCCTAGGGTCCTGAGGCTCAGAGTTCAGGGCTGGGGTCCAAGGTCCAGGCGGGGCTCAGGGTCAGGGCGAGGGTTCAGGATCAGGGTCCCGGGGCTCAGAGTCCGAGCTCAGTGTTCAAGTCCAGGTCCCGGGATACTACTCAGGCTGAGAATTGGGATCCAGGGTCCCGGGGCTCAGGGTTTCAGTGTCGGGGCTCAGTGTCCAAGTTTGGGTGCCGGGACTCAGGGCTTGGGGCTCAGGGTCGGAGTCTCGGGGTCCCAGGTCTCAGAGCTCAGGTCCGGGGTCCCAGGTCTCAGGGTTCAGGGCCAGGGTCCGGGGTCCCGAGGCTCAGGGTCTAGCTCCCAGGGCTCAGGGCCGGGGCCAGGGTCGGGGTCGGGGTCGGGGCCGGGGGCCGGGGGCCGGCCGGCGGCGGCACTTACGTCGTCGAAGAGCGAGCCCACATTGGCCGTGACCAGCAGCACCGCGGTGCCCGGGGCGGCCGCCTTCCCCGCCATCGCGGCCTGGCCGGCCGGGGTCTCCGCGGCCGCGGCGTCAGCTGCGCCGGGAGACGGCCCCGGGGCGCATCGCGGGCTCGGCGGGTCGGGCCGGGCCTGGCTGGGTCCGGCCGCGCGCGCGCTCCCTCTCGCTGCTCCGCGGCCCCGCGCCCGTCGCTCTCCGCCTGCGCTCACCGCGGACCGCGCGCAGCCATTAGCACCGCCGCCGCCGAAGTTCCCGCAGCGCCGCCGCCGCCGCCGCCGCCGCCGCCGACAGCGGAGGAGAGTCCCGCCCCGGGCCGGGGGCGGGGCGTGCGGGGCGGAGAATACGCAGGAGGGGCGAGCGGAGCAGGGCGTGTGGGCCGGGCTTGAGGGGCGGGGCGTACAGGGCGGGGTTTGAGCAGGAGGGGCGAGCGCAGCGGGGCGTGTGGGCAGGGCTTGAGGGGCGGGGCGTGTGGGCGGGGAATGCGCGGGAGGGGCGTGTGGGCGGGGCGTGTGGACGAGGCTTCCCGGGCGGGGCGTACGGGGCGGGGTATGCGCAGGAGGGGCGTGCGGGAGGGGCGTGTGGGCGGGGCTTGCGGGCGGGGCGTGTGGGCGGGGAATGCGCAGGAGGGGGCGTGCGGGGCGGGGCATGCGCGGGAGGGCCGTGCGGAGTTGGGCATGCATGGGAGAGGCGTATGGGGCGGAGCATACACGGGAGGGGCGTGCGGAGAGCGGCGTGTGCGGGAGGGGCGTTCGGGACGGGGCCTGCACGGAGGGGCGGGGACGTACGGGGT
The DNA here is from genome assembly GCF_021613505.1 of Equus quagga. Lineage (NCBI taxonomy): Eukaryota > Metazoa > Chordata > Mammalia > Perissodactyla > Equidae > Equus > Equus quagga. The sequence continues at coordinate 183,638,402 of NC_060268.1, read as the reverse complement.
AGGCGGGGCCTATCCAAGTGGAGGGGCGGGGCCTGGGGGAACCAGGCGGGGCTTGCTGGCCCGGGCCGCATTCGGCGGCGCTCCTGTCAGTCAGCCGCGCCTGCGTGCCAGCCCCGCCCCATCCCGCCCTGCGCTGCGGTCGCGCACTGACTCCGCCCTCCGCACTCCTACGACGAAAAGGCCCGGCTCCCACGGCGCCTCTTGAACTGGCCGCGGGGCGGTGCGCAGTGCCCCGTGCGCAGTGCGGACCGACTTCCCTGTCCCTCGTAGCCGGAACACGTGGCCCCCGTAGCTTACCGCGCCGGGCCGCACATGTGGGAGGAGGACGAGGACAGGCCGAGTTCCCGGCCAGGGCGGACCGGAGGTTTTATGCACTCCACAGCCTGAGCCGCCCGGACCTCGGCGGCGGGGAGGGCGGAGTCGGCTGGTGCCCGGAGCCTGGAACCGCTGCCCTCCGCGACTGGACTGCAGGCCCGTAGTGCTCGGAGTCTGAGAGCTATGCTGGAGAAAGGCAACGGGCAACGGCCAGAAAGAATCGTAACGATATGTTGTATTCAATCCGATAGATACGAGTATCGTTCGACATGTAACCAGCATCCAAACGCTGCTGGTGGTTTGTTCACACCGAGGCTCGAAATCGCCCCTGACACCCGAGCACGTCCCAGTTCGCACAGGCCACGTCCCCAGCGCCCCATAGCCTGGCCTCCCAGTTGTGCTGCACAGGATTAGGGCCGGAGAGTGTCCACGAGAAGAGGCAGACCCCTGCCGGCTCACCCGCACCCTGGGCTCCAGCAAGGCGGCCTTCAGCTTCTAAGTGAATGGCAGTGCCCATTCCGAGTACCATTACGAGATGTGAGTGCTGTTCTATTAAAGCAGGCGATAGACATAGCCTGCCTGCTGGGCTGTGGGGACGGACGTTGGGCAGGCTCTGTGGGCCCCGGCCCTGCTAAGAGAGGCATCACCTCTGCATCCTGCTTAGACCGCTCAGCTTGACCACCAAAACCCTTGTGATTTAGAAACCAGTGTCTAACTCATTCAGCAGATGTGGGCAATGGACTGAATTGTGTGCCCCCAAAATTCATAAGTTGGGTTGAATCCCCAAACCCTAGTGTGGCTTTATGTGCAGATGGAGCCTATAAGGAGGCAATTAATGTTAAATGAGGTCGTAAGGTGGGGTCCTTTTCCAATAGCATTACTAACCTTATCATAAGAGACCCCAGCGCACTCACCCTCTTCCCACACCCTCCCACCCTTGAACAGAAGATGGAGAAGAAGTCATGTGAAAGGCAAGAAGTCTACAAGCCAGGAAGAGAAAGCTCTCCCAAAAACAAACCCTGAGGGAACTTGATCTTGAACTTCTGGTCTCCAAAGCTATGGGAAGTGAATTCCTATTGTTTAGGCTGCCCAGTCGGTGGTATTTGTTCTAGCAGCCTGCTGAGTAATACAGCATCGCTTGTTTTACTTTTTTACAAAATCAGCATGTGCCAAAGATACCCTTCATGGAGACTGACGCCTGGAACCTGTTTCCTAAGAAGTGGTGTGGCCTCCTCAGCTCGCCTCAGGCGGTTTTCCCCTCACACTGCTTGGCAGAGAAACACCCAGCACTCCCGCACACACATGTGTGTGCACACACACAAACTCGCTTACTCTGACTGTGCCTAAATGGGAGGAAACTAAACCAGAGAAAACCTAGAGAACCCCTAGCCCTGTGCCCCTGGCATCCCTCAGCTCTCGGGGCGCCCTTGCCAGGCACCAGACCTCCTGGCTTCTCTGCACCTGTGCCCTCATTGCTCCAAGATGTCACTTCACCCCTGATCCTCTCTCCACAAGCCACCAACAGGCCTCCACACCTGACGGATGCTCTTCCCTTCACCGAGGAAGGATTTGCAGTCGGAGATCTAACCACTGAGTTGGCAGGCCCGCCGACATCTGTGCCTCCTCCTTCCTGCCACCCCCTCCTGGGTCATGCCAGCAGCTCACAAGCACGCTGCCTGTCTCAGATCCTATAAAATCCTCCTTTGCCCTATACCCCTTTGCTGCAAAGCTCCTAGAAGCCGACCAGTCTTTGCCCCAAGTGCCAGCGGGCCGCTCTTCTAGACCCTCAAAGCACGCTGCTTCTGCGCCCACCCCGCTGGGCCCATCCTCGCAGTTAGCACTGGCCTCCTAATCCAGCGGCCCGTCCCCACCCCTGGTGCCTGCTGATCTTCCAATATGATTGACTCCCCTGACTGCCTCCCAGGAACGGGGGCGACCGGGATGTTGGCACTCCGGATCCTCCCCCAGCTTCCCACCTCTCTCAGCCTCCTTTGCTGGCTCCTCCTGGTGCTCCACCTGAAGTCCCGGGGTGCCCATGCTTGGTCCTTGCTCCGCCTTCCTCTGGGTACTGCCGAGCTCGTCAGACCCACACCTGAGACTGTACCCACCTGTCCGGCTGCTGCCCTGGGAAGGGCCATCTCAAACACGGGGCAGCAACAGGTTCCTGATCAGCCCACTTCCTCCTGCCGCTCACACTCCACAGTGCCCGAGTAGCATCCCAGGGGCCTCTGGCTTCTCAGGGCCTTGACTGCTGTCTCTGGCTCTGTGCCCCAGAGGTGACTTGACTGGCTTCTGCTGACTCTTCCGGCCTCTCAAATGCCCCCTTGTCTGTCAGCCCCCCCCCCCCCCGCCACACCCCATTCGCTCCCCTCCCTTGCTATTCTTAGTGGAAACCAGGCCCTCCTTCCCCCTCCCCCACCACACAGGTGCAGACTGAGAGCAGGGCCTCTGAAGTCTGATGGAGCCTGCCACAGAGAAACACACGGCAAACCTGTGTCACGTGGATGGATGACACGTCAGAACCATCACCAAGCCCGGGTCCAGGGCTACCCCACCTTCAGAGAGACAGTACACGCTGACATCACGGATGTTAAAGCCATGTTCATAACATGGTGGGTAACAGGGAAGCTTACTTGTTCTTGATGCCCTTCATGACCTTTGGAATGTTGTCCCATGTCTGTGTGTTGCCTTTGCCAAAATAATAATAGTAAGTTTTGCAGAGGCTGCTTACTCGGCTTCAGGAGAGGCCTGGCCCACCTAGCATCTGGATCTGACGCTTCAGTGTGCAAGCGCAGAGGAGGGGAGGGAGAAGCAGCCAGAGCTGTGACATCAATTCCTCAGAAGGAGCCAGTCTGCTCCAACCCCCTGAGCCAGATGGTTTCTGGGCTCCCAGGAGGGAGACTGACCCAAGTCTTTTGTTGAACAGCAGTATGCTGTCAGCTTTTATAAAATGACAGCACGTTACCACTTAATGCCACATCGTTACCTAGTTTAAGATAGTAACCAATTTATTTATGGATTGGGCTTATCAGATAGCTGAGAGGTTTACAGGTGAGATTCCTGTCCACAAGCTTGCTTCTGAGTCCTCTTTCAGCAGATAGGTGAGTGGATAGATAGATACACGGCACTTTTTAGTTGCAAAGTGTGTTTCAGTCATTTAATAATCAATCTGCAACACTCCTGCCAGGGTGGCTCAACCTTATTCCTCTATATATAAAATCTCTGGGTTAGATGACTCACTCACATTCGTTTTCTGTAGGCAGAGAGCCTGGCTGGACGCGTAGGGGAAGGAATCCAGGGCTCTGTCCTCTTCGTAAGGGGCTGGACGCGGGCACTTTAGCCAGAGGTGTTTGTGCCATTAGTAAGTTAACTGGCAGCTTATAACTTTACCTCACACTCGTCTGGGAAAGGGAGGTTTCTTTCCCTCTGACCTATTTGTATACTTTCTGCATTAGGCAGCTCAGAAACGGCTGTCGCTTTGCAGGCGTTGCTTGTGTGTGAGGTGCTTTAGAATTCTTTTTCTTTTTTCTGGAAAGAGTGGCCCCAAGCTAACATCTGTTGCCAATCTTCCTCTCGGTTTTTCTTCCTCCCCTAAGTCCCAGTGCATGGTTGTATATCCTAGTTGTAGGTGCTTCTAGTTCTTCTATGTGAGCCGTCACCACTGCGTGACAAGTGGCAGGCACGTAGTGTGGTTCCGTGACTGGGAAACAAACCTGGGCTGCAGATGCGGTGAGCACTTGAATTTTAATTGCTAGGCCGTCAGCGCTGGCTCTGAAATTCTTATTTCCAGTCCTCATAGCAGTCTTAGGAGGCATGTGTCTCTGTTTTACAGATAAGAAAACCAAGGCTTCGGGATTAAAAAGCTGGCCAACTTCACACAGCCAGTAGGTACGGGGCCAGGAGTCCAAGCCCAGCAGGTCCCCAACAGCACCATGTGGCCTTAACCTCCATCCATCTGTTCAATCACTTATCCATTCGTTTATTCATTCAGCAACTATCTATTGAGCACCTGCTGTGGGCTGTGGACTGCTCTAGAAGCCGGGGATAAGATGGTAAATGTCCTCAGGAAGCTGAGATTCTACAGAGAACAGGCAGGAAGTGAGTGCAGGGCCACTCTCATCAGGTGGCATTGTGCCAGATTACTGAAACTTCCTTACAAAAGTCACGTTCTTGCCAGAGGATGTCTGAAAACCATTGAGCCATGTGTAGAGCATGGCAAGGAAAGGTGCCACTCATAATTTCACCACAAATAAACTGAGCACTGGTACTGGGTTTTGTTTGTTTTTTGTTTTTGCTGAGGATGATTCGCCCTGGGCTAATATCTCCTGCCAATCTTCCTCTATTCTGTGTGAGCCGCCACCACAGCATGACCACTGACAGACGAGTTGTGTAGGTCCGTGCTCGGAAACCAAACTTGGGCCACTGAAGTGTAGTGTGCCAAACTTAACCACTAGGCCAGAGGGCTGGCCCTTGCTGTTAATGATTTGATAGTCCTTCTGTCAAGTATTGTTTCTACTTAGCTCCTCACTTAGCACTCTGGGCATGCTATCTGCACAGTTTTGACTCTTTTAAACCCAGCATTATAGCGTAAGTGCTTTCTGACACACTGAAAGCTGTCTCTGGAAGCTCTTGGGGAGTGTGGAATAGTCACCCGATAGGCACATTGTGACTTCCCTGGCTGGTGACACCCAGCACCGTAAGTTTAGATTGTTGCCAATTTTGTGTGATCAGGTCAATGGATTCAGAAAGGGCATATGACAAAATTTAACATCCTTTTTATGATAAAAACTCTCCAAAAACTAAAAATAAAGGGAACTTCCTAAATCTGATAGAGGGCATCTATGAACAATTTCCAGCTAACATCTGGTGTGGTGCCGACAGACTAAATACTCGCCTCCTGAGTTTTGGAACAAGGCAAGAGCGTTCGCCCCTTCTATTCAACATGGAAATAAAGATCCATCTGTGCGATGAAACAGGAAAAAGAAATAAAAGGCAGACAGATTGCAAAGGAAGAAGTAAAACTGCCTTTGGTTTCGGGCGACATGATCACCTCCATAGAAAATCCTAAGGAGGGGCTGGCCGGTGGCGCAGTGGATAAGTGCACACGTTCCACTTCAGTGGCCCAGGGTTCACTGGTTCAGATCTCAGGTGCAGACATGGCACCACTTGGCAAGCCATGCTGTGGTAGGCGTCCCACGTATAAAGTAGAGGAAGATGGGCATGGATATTAACTCAGGGGCAGTCTTCCTCAGAAGAAAGAGGAGGATTGATAGCAGATGTTAGCTCAGGGCTAATCTTCCTCAAAAAAAAGAAAAAAAAAAAGAAAATCCTAAGGAATCTACAAAAATACTACAAAATAACTGAATTTAACAAGGTCACAGAATACAAGTCAATGTTCAAAAATCCATTGTTTTGCTGTATATTAGAAATGAACACTGAAAAATAAAATTTTAAGTCATTTCCATTTATAATAGCATGAAGATTATAATGTGTAGAAACAAATGCAATGAAAGATATATAAGACTTATCCAGTGAAACCTATAAAACGTGGAGGATTAAAATTAAAGACGCTCTGGGGGCTGGCCCCGTGGCTGAATGGTTAAGTTTACATGCTCTGCTTGGGTAGCCCGGGGTTTGCCAGTTCAGATCCTGGGCACAGACCTAGCACCACTCATCAAGCCGTGCTGTGGAGGCATCCCACATAGAAGAACTAGAATGACTTATAACTAGGATATACAACTATGTACTGGAGCTTTGGGGAGAAAAAAAAGGAAGATTGGCAACAGATGTTAGCTCAGGGCCAATCTTCCTTACCGAAAAAAAAAAAAAAAAGCAGACACATTTATAGGGTCAACTGATTTAGATAAAGGTGCCAATTCAATGAGAAAAAAATAGCCTTCAACAAATGATGCTCGGATCAATTGGATATCCACATGAAACAAAATAAACCTTGACCCTTAACACACACAATACCAAAATTAACTAAAAATGGATCTTAGACCCACACACAAAAGCTAAAGCTATAAAACTTCTAGAAACATACAAGAATATTTTTGAGATCTTGAAGCAGGCAAAGTTTTCTTAGAGAGGACACCAAAAGCACTACCTGTAAGTGAAAAAAAGAAGGGTAAGTTGCACTTTATCAAAATTTTTAAGTTGTGCTCTTCAAGAAATGCCATTAATAAAGTGAAAAGGCACACCAAGAGCTATGCTTTTTTCCCTCCAAAGTCCATCAAGAGAGTGGAGGGAATAAACGAACTGTGGTTTACACGCACAATGGAATGCTGCTTGGGAAAGAACACCGCCCCGGGCCATCTCAGAAACATGGTGCTGAGGAAAGGGCGGGACACAGAAGAGGACGTGCTATGTGGATCATTTATGTGACATTCTAAAAAAGGCAATTGTGTTTACCGTGACAGAAAGTGACTCAGAAGTTGCTGGCCCCTGTGTGAGGGGAAGATCGAGCACAAGGGGCATGAAGGAACCTTCTGGAGGGGAGAAAAATTCCCAGTCCTTATGGTGCGGGTGTTACATGGGTGTCTGCATTTGTCAAGACTCATGGAACCGCCCCCTCAACACAGGTGCACTTTATTGTATGAAAATCATACGTCAATAGGTTGATCTTAAAAGTTTGAAAAAGCAAATGAATTAATAAATAATGTTTAGGTACATCTTCATTTCTTATGCACAATAACATAAACCTAAATCCTCTAAAATCAGAAAGTGGTTTTTTAATTCATTTATTGGCATAACCTGAACTGAATTAAGGCAAAACAGAGTGTGTAGGTGCCCTCTTAGTGGGAGTATCCATGTGTTGTTTCCCAAACACTGAATCGTCTGGATATGGGGTTCTCCCCAGACCTGCTGTGTGTGCTGCATAATATATGGGATGTGCAGGCTGTCATCTCTCTGGAGTCTAGAGGAAAAGCTGAATTCTAAGGTACGTCTGGTCCCAAGGGTTTCAGGTAAAGATTGCGGAGCTTTAATTACAACGATACCCGAGAAAACAGGCGCATTCAGACCACAGTTTGCTCCTCAGAGAAGGCATTCCGAGTGTCTCCTGACTCGACACATAGTAGCAAGAAGCTGCTCTTCATTCCCCTGGTGCCCAGGCAGAACCGATGCTTTATCGGAAGCTGTGGAACTGTAGGCCCGCGGGCCTGGCGCACAGCAGGCTTCCGGTCCATCCCCAGCCAGGGGAGGAGCGGCGAGGGAGGCAGGGGCTGCGCGCTGAGCCGGCTGGGCAGGGGGTACACCCTGCCCCCCAGCACGGAGCCTCCTTCCCCAGGCACCGAGGGGGTGTCAGCAGCACATGGCTCACACCCCCTCTTCCCCCGAGTCCACCAAATGAAACCCGGTCCTCCATGGAAGTGAGTCACCCATCGGGGGATGGAGGTTCTAATGTCACTGTCCACATTTCGCGAATCCTCAATAGTGAGAGCGTAGCTCTTGGAGGGAGAGCCCTCGTCAGCAGCTGGACTTCCCATCCTGCTCCCACAGGCTCCCCACGTCTCCTCGTCTTGGTTTGTTCTTAACCCACCCCATAACATTCATGGTGCCCAAGACCGTTCCTCACAGCTCTGAGGCGGCCCCGTCCAGCGTGGGCCTTGCAAGGGGGACCCCTCGAGCGCTCGCTCTGAGAACGCTGACTAGTCCTGACCTTTGCTTGTGGTCCTACTGGGGAATGAGTTTGTTAGCGCTGTTTTTATCCCACTTGACTTTAAAGGAAATTAAAGAGCGAATTTTGATTTCTCGTGGCAAAATCTTAGCTGCCTCTCTGGCCAGATGCATGTGAGAGCATGCGAGCCCTGCTCTCATGGGTAAGGCAGGTAACTCCTGTCCTTCAGCAGAAACAGACGGTTGACAGGGCCAAATTCATTACGTAAGGTTACACAGGCAGAAAATGTTGGCACATACTGCGATTCAGGGGAAGAAGTGCTCGTCGCCTCGACATGGGGGCATCTACGGTAGACGGACTCGAGCGACACCACCCCTGCTAAGGGGCACATCCCAGGCCCCACCTAACCTGTTGTGGCCAAAAGGACAAATTGGTTCCAGAATCACTGAGAGTCCTAAATGAGAACTAAAACAAAGTCAGGAAAATCCTACAAGGAAAATCTCTGAGTTGGCAAAGCTCTTTTAAAGTTGTCAAAGCTTCTGATGTCATGTCAGTTCATTTTGAGGGTGAAAGTGAGAATGCTGTCATTTTCTCCTGATGACCCAGTTTTGAAGAAGTGCCGATGCTCTCTCCGATAATCAGTGTTGCTGGTGTTGGTCATCCACAGCCTCCGTTTTTCAAGGGTTCTCAACTCAGCTGTAATTTCTGTTTCGCAACTTTCTGTTTATGAGATCAGCTTTGTGAAGATTCATTTCCATTTTCCATTGTTCAAATCTTCAGAAGACTTCAAAAATATCCTAACTTTGTTTTAAAAGAAAAAAACCCCCACAGGTATCTAAGCCCTTAATCAACAATATTTCGTGAGCACGTCTCTGCTGTGCTCTTCTCTCTGAGGTCTGTGTAGAGCAGGTCCTGTCAGTTTATTTTTTGGCACATATGGAACATATGAAGACTCAGCATGAAGACTTGAGTCCTCAGTGGTAGTGAATGGATGCACGAAGCAGGTGAACACATAAGTAAATGATCTCGCGAGGTTGAAATGGTTTAGTGAGAAGATACCATTCTATCACATTTTTATATTATCCCGAGTAGTGGCCTGTTCAAAATTAAATCTCACTACTTATATACGTTATGTATCTCTCTATTAAAATTAATTTGTCAGTGGTTTGTTTTCGCCAATCAACTACATCCTTGCTTTGGTGGATCCTGTAAATAACTCACTGTCCGCCATATTGTGGCCTTTGTCATTAAGGAAAATGGTAGAAGTTAGAGCCTCTTGCAGTCAGTGGCCCGTGACGGTCAATAGCTTCACGTGCCGTAGAGAAGTCTGGGTGCACTGGACTGAGTTTCGGACATTAGCTTTGGCAGTTGATGGTCATTTTTCTCTTTCGGTTGAGAGCGGTTTAAGGACAGGTTGGGTGAGAGGGAAGGCGGGACTGAGGTTTTGATGCTTCCTGGAGACATTTCACGTGGGGAATTTGCTACTGAAAGGAAAGAAAACAGGAGATCCTCAGAGGAATGGGGAGAGAAGGTGTTGTAGAGTGGGGACAGGCATCGCCTGCGGGAGAGGGGATGGGGGGGGGCGCCTCGGTCCAGGGGCAGCCAAAGGCACGCTGGCCTTCCTCCCTAGAAGGGAGGGAATCCGCCACTGGCTGGAAATAAGCCCTGGGGGGCTGTGGGAGGGATGCAGAACCGTGGTGAGGTGGTGGGCCCCGTGTTCTTGGAGGCGAGTCACAAAGTGGCAGCAGCACTGGATCCAGGAGACAAGGGGACAAGAGTCCCTCATGGCCACGAGGATCCCAGTTCCACCTGCAGGGCAGACTAGTCAACACACCAGATGAGCCCGTCCCCTTCCAGATCCGGACGGATCCCACGGAACGACCAAATCCGAGCGGGAAATGCATGTCGGCTCTTCTCTGGTGAGTCCCTCGGTGAACGCAGTGTGTCTCGTCACCATACTTATCTCATCGTGTCCAACAACGGGTGATGTCCACAAATGTGTGTTCTTGTGCACAGGCTAAAGCCACTCTGACTATATTTCAGAGCTAGTTTTTCTGAGTTAAAAAAAAAGGAAAACAAAGAGTTGGTAACTCTGACCTCTGAAATAATCCCAGGACAATTATTACATTACTACAGAACCCCACGTACTTGTGGCTGAATGTCTTTCTGCTTCCTCCCTGTACGGGTCACCCTTTTAAGGTAATCCAAGACACGGGCCTTACTGTTACTGCAAAGGCAATGTGTTTTCAAATTTCTTTCTATTTATTGTATAGTCACATGCCATATAGTGATGTTCAGGTCAACAACAGACCGCCTAGACAACGGTGGTCCCGTGAGATCAGTAAATACCACGAAGCTAGGTGTGCAGGGCTCTACCGTCTGGGTTTGTGAAAGTGCACTCTATGATGTTTGTTTGCACGATGATGAAACCACCTAACAACGCACTTCTCAGAACGGTTCCCCGTCATTAAGAGACGAGTGACTATATTTACTTATTTCCAGCTGGTAATACCTTATTGCAACAGGTTCACTCCTAAAAACAGGCGTGCCTTGAGGATAACTATAACTAAGCCACGTAGGGATACCTCCTCACTCATTTACTCTATTTTAATTCACCGTTTGTTCATATCTAAGAATAATTCAAGTCTAATAAGAAAAATTAGTAAAAGCCAAATATTTCGTTTTCTTGTTAGATATGTTCATAGTTTTTGTCTCCTTAATTAAACAGAAATGCATCCTTATATTCTGATATTATACAATGTATTCTTTTATTTTGTAGGAATTTTTCATTATCCTTTAGTTATAGAGTTAAAATATGTTAATATCAGAAACGGGCCTTTCTGTTAATGCAAGATTCTCCTATATCCTTCAGTCCATTTCCTCTTTTTTAATCTTCTGCATAGTCATCAGGAATCTGATTATCTTCCCTCACATATTCAAACCAGTGTGGTTTGTAAACAGAAATGCTACTGATCTAAACATATAATTAACATTCGAAAACTGTTGCTTCTGGTTTTCTCTTTTTAATGATTCGTTAGACATTCTCTTCGATTTTTCAGGCTAGCGATCAAATTAACAGGTTTGAAATGAAGGTTTTAGTGTTATTTAAAGCTAAATTAAGATATACTCAAGAATGGAAAATACATGACAGATTTTTTTCAAGCCACAAATAGACTTAATTAGACTGTTTATTTTTTGAAATATGAGTCAAGTAAAATATTTACAACATGTTCTATCATAATTTTTTAAATAATGTACCTTTATTTAAATGTACTTTTGGGGCCGGCTCTGTGGCCGAGTGTTTAAGTTCGTGCGCTCCGCTGCGGCTGCCCAGGGTTCGGATCCTGGGTGCGGGCATGGCACCGCTCGTCAGGCCACTTTGAGGCGGCGTCCCGCATCCCACAACTAGAAGGATGTGCAACTAAGATATACAACTGTGTGCAGGGGAGATAAAGGGGAGATATACAACTGTGTTTGGGGAGATAAAGCAGAAAAAAAAAAGATTGGCAACAGCTGTTAGCCCAGGTGCCAATCTTAAAAAAAAAAAAATGTACTTTTATTTAAATAATGAATTTCAAGCAATTCTTTAAGAAGCAGCAGCCCGCCTGACAGTCCCACTGGCCCATGAGAGAGGAGGGTCAGCTCCAGGTCTCAGGCCTCGCCTGCACCACTTCCTTTAGTTTTTGCTTGATCGCCCTGTTTCTTGTGCCGTTGCTAGGTTAGGCTGCCAGCAGTAAACTGCCTGAACCTTAGCAGCAGAGTTGCAGATGGTGCAGTTGCCCACTCAGCAGCTGGTACCCTCACCTTTCACCCTTAGAATGAATCTGGGATCAATTAGTGGAACAACCGTGTTGATTAAAAAATTCATTCAAAACTCAGAGCCTGCTTAGAAACTGCAGATTCCGCCTCTTGCAGCCAAAGCCCAGGAAACAAACCAGACAGGAGTCCCCAAAATTTCAGGGCAAATAAAGAACCTCGCTCCGGTCCCCCATCACGGCGCTGGCACGGCTCACCACCAGCTCTGGGCCAGCTTCTTCTGCCGTCCCTTCCACGAGCTGGGGCTTGACCTGCGCAGGCAGGAAGGCGTTCCTCCCCTCCCCCTCCCCTGGTGCAGGGGTGAGGTCAGGGGCTCCAGGTAGCCCTTCTTCCTCCATCTGGACACCCAAGGCCAGCAGTGCCTTGGCAAGGACCAGGGTGAGGAGGCCACACCCGGATGGCGCTGGCCAGAGACGGACAGAGACTCAGCTTGGGGTGGATTGGGGAGCAAATAGCAGGGCTGGATTTGGGTAGAGTGGGCTCTTCCTAGAGCTCAGAGACTGAACTCGCGGGAAGATGCACTTGGCTACACTTGGCTACACTTATAAACGCACGCGCACAATTTATGCGCACAATTTAGAGAAAGCCCGTGGCCCTGCTCCTGGGTAAAGCTCTGAGTTTCTTCAGCAGGACTTTCTGGACGCAGCTCCCCTTCCAAGCCACAGAGCACAGACAGTGGTTCCTGCAACTGCTCCCAGCTCTCCAAGGGCCCTTCTGAGCCCTGCCCTCCCAGGCGGAGCACAGGAGAGAGGCACTTCCTGACACTGCCAGTGAGCACAGGCTGCATGCTCCTGCTGATCCTGTGGAGAGAGCGACATGGACCGGCCTCCTGACCCACCTGTCCTTCATCCTTCAGAGTCCACTGGGCTCCTCCCAGGGACATGGCCTTGGGTGCCCAGCCAGGTCAGGGACGCCTACTTCCCTTTCCTGGCTGGTTTCCTGAACAGCGTGGCTTCTGAGGGGGATGAAGCCAGGGCGGAACCACCCTCTTTACCGTCTGCTGGGTTCCCTCAGGGGTCCAGGAGGCACTGGGTCCCCTGCCTGCTGGCTGCCTGCTGGAGAGAGGTGTTGACCCCACCTGCCCCTCGAGCCCAGCGGGCTCAGGCTCTGCTGGATCCCTTCGCTCAGGGACCCCTCTCCCCTACCCTGTTGGCTCCACCTCGACTGAGCCCATCCCTTCATGGGGCTGTGCTAGATCCAGGGGGCTTCCTGCCCCGGCTAGGGGGAAGGATGGAGTTCACTCATCGGGGACGGCAATCCATGGGGATGAGACGGACTGGAGCCCCTTCAGCCAACTTCCCCACAATACAGAGGAAGCTGTCTGCAGAAGGAAACAAGAGGCCGCCTGCAAAGATAGCAAGGCTAGAGCCAGAGAGACAGACAGACAGACAGAGACAGGCTGACAGAGCCCGAGAAAGCTGGAGTCTCAGACACAGAGAGACTGCAAAGGAGGGGGTCTGGCTACATCACCGAGCCCTCCCTGGAGCCCTGGCGCTGAGCTACCTGAACCAGCCTGACTCAGGCTCTGCTGGGCCCCCAGCTCCCTCCCAGCTCCTGCAAGTCGGTGTACTGGGGTGCACTGGGGTGAGGTGCCCACAAGGGCCAGCCTCGTCCCAGCCCTCCTCAGAGGACCCAGCCCAGGGCAACACTCTCGACAGGGTGACCCTCCACACACTAGGGCTCCTTGCGCAAGTTGGGAGCATGGGGACAAAGACCTTGACCATCCGCTTGAGTGACAACATGACTTTGAAGTTTCTTGTGGTGACTAAAATCAGAGATAGAGGGTGCGGGGGGTGGGGGTGGTGCTGATGCCGTTCTTTTTGGCCAGAAGCAAAGAACCGATGTTAATTAAGTATGACATGAGATATTCATAAGACCAGAAATAAAACCTTCGTAAGAATAGAATTGAGTCGAGGGAGGAAGGCTGCTCAGTGGTTGAGCCACATTGGTGCCAACACGGAGGGGGTGTGATGGGGGTGTCAGCTCAGTCAAGACGTCCCCTGGATACAGGCAGGTGAGTGTACCAGGGGCGGGGAGTGTGACCAGTCCTGCAGGGAGAGAGGAGGGGATGGATGGACCAGAGCCCAGGGACCACCTGCGAGGCCCATGATCACACAACCTAGGGCGAGAAGGATGGGGAGTAACGCCCCGGCCATTCTTTCCCTGGCTCTCCGGTGGGCTGGACCCATGTGGAGCTCAGCAGGCAACCTGGGATCAGCCTCCCAGCCAGAGCAGAGGCGGAAGGGTGGGCAGGGGTGGGACAGATGGAGAATGAGCTTCACCCCCTGCCCCCAAGGTCCTTAAGCTGCTCTCCAACCCCTAAGAGAGGGCAGGAAGAAACCCCGCGTTCCCCAGGCTCACGCCCCCCTGCACAGGTTGATGCGGGCCCAGGTCCTCCAGCTCTGCAGTGGGGCAGGTGGCTAGGCTGCACCCTTGCTGGGGAGGACCCTCCCTTACCCCCAGGGACTCATCCAGGTCAGTAGCCCCTGAGTGATGGCTTCATGCACTGAGTCGGCCTGTGGGGCCTTCTTCTCTCAGGGCAGACTCACGTTGGCATCACGAGACAACGGATGAACAAACTCCAAGAACCGGTTTCCGTACATCGTTTCCCTGCAGACCCTTCTACCAGGAAGCCAAGTAGAGCCGGGGTGCTGCTGTAGACTAGGCCGGGAGTGTGCCCATGGCAAGAGTATGGGATGGCCTGGACGTGGACTCAGCTCCTGGGGTCCTGCCAGCCCCAGCCCTGCCCTGGCTCAGGCAGGAGCTCAGAACCTTCCCTCAACCCTCCTGCCTGTCTGGCAGAAACTTGCTCCCAGGCCAGGCTACTGCCTGGATCCCAGTCCCCCGGCCAGTGGGGCCACACACCCTCCTCCTCGTAACCAGGGTTTGCACAGTGCTGCCCTCTCTGTGGGACTGGCCGGCAAGGCTCTGACTTCCTGGCTCTGGGGCACCTCCTGCAGCCCCAGGCCCCAACACTATGCCCTCAACTGAGGCATAGGAGGGACCTTCTTGAGCTCCTAGTCAGCTTGAAACTTTCTCTCTTCCCAGCAGGCCCGGTTCCTGCAGTGAAGGGGGTTAGTGAGGGCCAGGGAGTACAGTCCCTGGGGCAGAACAGGGAGTAAGCAGAGGGCACAGCCCCAAGGGTCGGCAGCCCCCGCATGGCCAGCCCTGCAGAGGAGCTCAGGAAGACGAGTCTCAGAGAATGACCTGGAAGGACCTCGGTGCGGTCAGCCCCATAGCCGTGGAGTGGGTCGTGGAGGAAGGGGAAGTAGACTGAGGGGGGAGGGGCCAAGGAGCCTCCTGGCACAGACTGAGGGCCCCGCCTCCTGCCACCACGGTGCGGGAGTTGGGCCCCCAGGTCAGGGAGGAGGACAGGGAGGGCAACCAGACCCAGGACCCCAGGACCCTGTGAGCCACCAGCCTGCAGACACTCAGCCACCCTGGTGAGACTCTCAGCCCCACGTGGTTGGTGCCATGAGGGTGTCAGGTCAGGCCTGGACGGACCCTCACAGGTAGCCCCCTTCCCCCAGCCAGCCACAGTGTGGTCTGACTCATCCCACCTGCTAAAAACTGGGCCTTGGGTGTCACCTGCTTCCAGGCAGCTTGAGGACTCTCCTTGCCATCCAGGGGCCACTTATGACTAGCATGGTTAAGGGCTGGTGCTCTCCATTGTCCCGAGGGGGCCAGCTCGTCTGTCCCCTACACCTGCAGAGCCTAGGGGCCCTCTTGCAGGGCTGGCAGGGGGGAGTGTGGCCTGAGGGGCACCTGGGAGTTCTGCTGGGCTCCCTTCTGAACCCCAGATGCAATCCTGTCCACTTCCTGTGGATGAGAAGGCAGAGCTGGCCTGGACACTTCCCTCAGGAGCTCCGGGGGGTGAGGGGGACATGGGGGCTCCCCACGAACAGCCTGACTCCCCGTGAGTCAGTGGGAAGACCTGCCACTCTCCCCTCTCAGGGGTGTCTGGAGGTGTGGCAGCCCCTCCAAGAGGCTAGACAGCTTCTGGACATTTCCACAAGGGGTGTGCTCCTGGACTGGAAGGGCTGGGTATGGGGGATTCAGGTCAGTTCCAGCGTGACCTTGAGCAAACAGCTGTACCTCCCAGCCTCAGTTTCCCCGCCTGAAGTCATGCGTAACAGTAGCTTTGGCCTGGGACTGCCATGAGGACAGCAGCGTGCAGGTTAGGACCTCAGCCGGGTCCTGGCCCTGGGATGGGAGGCAGGGGGTTTCTCTGGCACAAGCCCTGTCTCAGTTCAACTGTAGTGCAAAGTCGTGAGCGAGAAGCAGCCATTGTCCTAGAGACCTGCAACTTTCTGCTGCGTTGTCCTCACGCACACCCTTCTGGTCCACGCCAAAGAAAGTAACTTCATGGAACAAACCCAGTATTTACTTGACTTTCAAAATATAAGCATCACAGCCCAGTGTCATGTAGAAAGGAGGAGTGCTATCTGGCTCAGCTCATCCTCCTTGCAGCGAGGTTCCCGCTGAGGGACCATGCGGAGCCGACCATTTCTAACCTTGGAAAAGGCAAACCAGAGGGGCCCGCTCCAGGCTATTTTAAGCCCGGACTTCAAAAGTAAAAGCAGCTGTAATGTGAAAAGTTTCAGGAACATTTCCATTTCCTGCAGTGATGGAACGGAGAGGCTCGCCAGCGGCCCTGAGCCGCCGGAACACTCCGCTGGCAGAGCCAGGCGTGCAGGCCCCCCAGCCAGGCCAGGCTTTGTGCGTGGTGCATCTGGGCCGTGTCCAAGGGCCGAGTTTCAGTGATTCACCAGGCTGGGGGTGCTGGGCAAAGGCCAAGGCCCGTGTCTAGCTGGGTCCCACCGCAGGCCGGGACTCAGAGAAGAGAGGACAGCCCTGCCTTGCCCCTCTCGAAGCCAGCCCGGCGGTGCCCATGTGGCCCAATCTTCCCCAAGGACCACCTCTAGGGCCCAGGCCAGAGTCCTCCTTGGGGCCCGGGAGACCCTTGCAGCATTTGGGGCCTGCCGCGGAGGCCCCTTGCTGGATTCGAGTAGCAGACTTTGTGGGGATGGAGAGAAACTGCCCCACTAGGGGCCCAGAATCAACAGTTTCTGCCCTGGGGTTTACCCCTGAAGACTGGGCTGGGGACGCCAAAATGACACCCCTGACAACATGCCTTTGGTAAAGACAGAGGTCTCTTTCAGCTCTAGTGATGAGGAGGAGCAGAGAGGGCGTGCGGCCCGGTAATGAGCGCTCCCCGGATGCTGCCCACCCACCCAGGCTCCAGCATGAGGTGAAGCTGGACCGAGGGAAGGGGGATTGGATCGCTCACATGCGCCAGCTGCCATGGAAGGTCCATAGGACCCATGGGCCCACACAGGCGTGCCCTCCTGGGGACAGCTGGGGGCCCGCTGTTGTCGCTGGGCTGGGCCTGTTCCCTCAGCCCAGCCTGGAGAGGGGCTGGCCAGGTGGCCACAGAGGCAGCTCCCACATCCTGGTCTGGGGGTGAGGTGGACACAGGGTTGGCACCCCTGACCTCCCTCTCCTTCTGTGTGTCCCCCACCCCATCTGCAGGTTCCCCTGGCTGGCCTGGTCATGTCAAGCATCAACGGGGCTAGAGGCCTAGACACAGACCACAGGGCTCGGGGTAGGGTCCTCTCCCAATGGAGACGTCCTCGAGAGCCCTTTGAACAGCAGGTCACAGAACCACCCTCATCCTGTGTCCAGAGAGGTGGCCATGCTGAGGGTCCAATCCTGGTTTCCAAAGGGCTCCTACAGGTGCAAACCCAAAAGTGCCCATTCGGCCACACTCCAAAGGGGACGCCGAGCAGGTAGGACTCTGCCTTGGGGGCAGCTTGGGGTCCTCGATGGCCCCCATTGGTCAATGGCTCCCAGGCCAGAGACTGTCCTGCCTCAGGTGCTGGGCTTCCCCATTTAGGGCCTGACTCTTGGCCTCTTGCCTCCCCATGGGGAGTAGGCTCTTTGCCGAGTGCCCCCTGCCCTGACCCCACCCAGAGCACCCATGGGGCCTGGACTCATCTGCTTCAGGGACCAGGCCTTGTCCTGGGGAGGGACATCACCTCCTGAGCTCTGCTACAGGGAAATCCAAGCAGCTGACGTGATTGTGAGGGTGAGTGGCCACTGCACGGTCCCCCCGCTGCCCGGTCTCAGGCTCTCATGCTCGCTGTACCTTTCCACTCTATCTTGTCTCCTCAAGGCCTGGGTCGGGGGAGGTTTCCACACTAGAGAAGGTGGAGGGAAAGGGGAAAGGGAAGCATACCCCATCTCGTCCGTGCCCTGTGCCTGTGTCCCCAGTTGCAGGCTCACCCTGCTGTCTCGGGTCAGCCGCTGGTCTGCGCCAGCCGAGCAGGGACTGCCCACCTTCTCCCTGCAGAGCCGCCACCTCCCGGGACGGGTTAGCTGTTTCAGGAGATGGCTTGACAGCCACTGCGTGTGTGCACGGCTCCATGACATGGGGGTGCATGCCTGCGCACCTGCGTGAAGGCTTCAGGAGGGCCCGGTGTCCCCTGAGGCAGGGGCGAGGACCTGCTGGCAGCCCCTGGCAGCCCACAGATTACTTTTTCAGCAGGAAGAGGCTCGTCTTTGCCACAGGCCTGGGCAGCAGGTGGAAAGGGTTTCTTCTTTTAGAATGTAAAAAGGCCCTAGAGGGGGGTCTGGACGGGCCCCACTTGGGGTCATGGGGTGAGCATGCGGCCCTCCAGGCCTCGCTCTGGCCTCTGTAAACCAGAGAGGGCAGCCCCTGCAGTGGCGGGAGCCCCAACCTCAGCTCCTAGGTGGCAGCCTGTGCTCTGCAACTGAACTCCGTGGGCGCGATCGAGACAACAGTGTCCCACGCTCCCTGGAAGCCCCATCTCTCTGGTGGTGTTGGACGTCCACGGCCTAAGTACCTTGTTGGCACCCCGACTTAGGGGCACCCTCGCTAGTGTTTGGTAAGTCACAGCAGTCCCCCGCCCGGCCCAGGGACGTTCCCAGGGGAGTTCCTGTTTCCCGCGGGGCTTCCTGGGAGCCAGGGCCAGGCCTGCCGGGCTGACTGCAGGCTGGGCCAGCTCTGCCAGCCGGCGCCTTGGACCTCACTCTTCTTCCCAGAAATGGAGGGGTAGGGGTCTGCCCCAGGATGCCCGGCTCACCCTCTCTCTGATCCAGAAGTTAGCTTTGGTGCACGAGTGTTTTCTTACCCTGCTGCTCAGACGCAGCTTTACCGCCAAAGATGACCCCACGTGGGCGGGACAGGGACAGGCCTGCCCTGGGTTGAGGTCAGAGCCTGGCCCTTGGGGCAGGGTCACGTCCGAGGGGACTCTGGCATTGGAAGATGCTGGGGCTGGAGCTGGAGGCTGTGCAGGCTGAGCTTGGACTAAAGCTTTGTCAGACATGGCTGGGAAAAGTGCAGGGTCGGATGGGGGGTGGGAGCAGAGTGGGGAGTGACCCAAGCCCTGGGGTAATCTTCCGGGTCCAGCGGTGGCCAGCCCACAGGAGGGCCCAGCAAGCACGCCCTTGGCTCAGTCCCCTGTCTGGGGCTCAGAGGTTAACGGAAGGGTTTCTGAGTGAGGGGCCTCCCAGCTCAGGCTTCTTGTCTGGAGTCTGGCTCACTAAGGTCTGCATCTGCGGGGCCACCTGCTCCTTCACTGGCAGAAATGACTGTGCCGAGGTGCATGATACTACATGAATGGCTCGAGGTACCAGGAGAGGCGCTGGCCTGGAGCCTGTTTTTCCTGTGGAAACAAGCTCCAGACTTGGGTGTTTCGGGGACCCCTGCACCCTGACGTAGATCAAGGTCCTACAGGCTCCGGGGCTGTGGTTTCTCTCCTTGGGTCGCCAAAATGACCTCTGGGGACAGGATGGTGTGCAGGGCTGGTTTCATGGAATGACCTGGGCAGTCGCATAGTTTGCTAAACTCAGAAGGGCCCCCCACTTGTCTGGAAATCCTTAATCCTTTTAAAACAAGGGGCCACGTTTTCGTCTTGCACCCACATCAGCAGGTTCTCCAGGGGGCACTCTGACCTTTGTGAAGGGCCGGGAGCCGCCCATAGGGCACCGTGGGGAGTGAGGGAAGAAGGGTCATCTGCAGTGGAGGAAGCCGGGCAGAGGGACTCCAGCTCCTGGGTCCAAGGAGGGAGGGCCCGGCTTGAACATGTAGGGCTGAGGCACCCGGCAGCCCCACCACCCTTGGCCAAGTCCCTCGATTTTCCGGGGGCTCCTCTGAGAAGGGAGGGCCCCTACGAGGGGCTCTGACCCAGCCTAATAATAACTCCCAATGCTGGCCCAGCCGCAGGGCTATTTTTAGAGTCCCTAACCCAGTCCCCACGTGACTCAGCGAGGCCCCGCACTTGGATGAGAAAGTCACACGAGGGAAGGCCAATGGGATGGCCTGGATGCTCCGGGAGGCCAAGTGCAGGCAGCCTGGGCCCAGGGGCAAGACCAGAGCAGGGCCAGCAGAGCCCTCCCACCTTGGGCCTCAGCCGTGGGCACCCCAGGCAGCCTGGCCTTCTGCTGGCTCCGCTGGCCTGCTGCTCCCTCCTGGCAGCGTCCGGATCCTCCCCCAAGCCGAGCATGGAAAATCTGATGTCAGAATTCCAGCATCGGTAAAGAATGTGGCCCGACCTTCACCTCCCCGGCTCCCGAGGCTCGAGGAGGCTGGGCCTCGTGTCCCCCTCCCTGCAGGCGCCCCTGGGCGCCCTGGGAGCCACCCACCCATCCCTCCTCCACAGTCCCCCAGTGTGGCCCTTGTCCGACTGGCTCTGGGGGTCTCGCCCTGGCACTGCCAACCAGCCTGGTTGGTCTGTGAAGCCGGCTGGGCCATTTGTCACTGGGAGGGTTTCTGGAGCAGGTCGCCAGGGCAGAGCAGAGCAGGGAGGTGGATGTCTGTCCCAGCTCCAGGTCACTGGACAGCCTGGCAGTGCAGAGGCCACGATCGTGTCCACTCCCCAAGGAAGCATCTGTAGGCTGATGGGAGGGCTCTGGCATTAGCAAGCGAGCTGTCTGTGTGCAAGAACTGTGTGTGTTCACGTGTGCACTCACCTGTGAACTTGAGCATGTGCCCATGTAGGCATGCACAGGTATGTACACATACGTGCACACAGGTGCCATGCCGTGTGCTTGTGTGTTCGCTCACGTGCTCGTGTGTACACGTATGTGTATTACACATGCATATGTGGGAGCTTTGGTCCCTTGGGAGTAAATCGCCTTTTCTTCAGCATCTTCTGACCGAGTTGAAACACCTTACGCGATGTCCCTAGGCACCTTCCCAGCCAGCAGGACGTGTGGACAGGCCTTCAGCCCAGGTTCCTGAATGCCCCCAGCTCTCTGTGTGGTTGGGTGTCCTGATGCCCAGGCTGAGAGGGCACGGGAAGACCACTCACCTCCAGGGCCACCCCGGGCAAGGGAGGTTGTTCTGTGGGGACACTGGTGTCTGCAGTGGGGAGGGCACTCGGGTCCTTCTCCAGAATCAGGACACTTCACAGGAGGGGACAGAGCTGACCGCAGGAGTCTGCCTGGAGCTGGGGTGTGGGTGGACGTGGCAAGTCAGTCGAAGACCCCAGAACCCCAGCTGGAAGGGGCAGTTCTTACTAGCCCTGGGCCCCGACAGTCCTGGCAGTTCCATGTGGCTTTGGGGCGGCCGTCGCCTCTGCAGACA
Source organism: Equus quagga (assembly GCF_021613505.1). Lineage (NCBI taxonomy): Eukaryota > Metazoa > Chordata > Mammalia > Perissodactyla > Equidae > Equus > Equus quagga. The sequence goes on along the minus strand of NC_060268.1, from coordinate 183,617,043 downwards.
CGAGAAGCAGGCGCCAGGGAAGGGAAGCGGCCTGGGGGCCCCGGGGGGCCGGCTGGTGCCCTAGCCCGCCTGCAGTGTCTCCCCGACCACCCCACAAGGTGTCTGAGGAGCCCTCCAGCTCGGGGCACTGTGCTGTTTATTTCCCAGCACAAGGTTGTCAGGAGAAACAGCTTTGTGGTGTCAATCAGGGAGCCACGGCCTTTGGATCGGCCACTGGTTGTTTTCTCTGCTCCAGGTGGTAGGACGCTGTTATATTTAGGGAAGGAATTGCTTCATAAATATGAATAATAACAGTAAATTATGCCTTGTTGATCCTGCGTCTTGTTTTTTTAATTCCTGTCTGTCTTTAATGAAGTAAGGGAAAATAAAAAAGACTTATAAAGCCATTTTCTAGAATAAAAGCATTATGCTGTTTTTTATTAACTTCAAAATCACTTAGAAATGGGTTTCCATTTAAAATATCTGTCTGTCTGCTCCTGTAGCAGACTTCCTCTTAAACCTCCCACTAACGTACCCTGGAAGACAGAGAGAAACACAAAAACCCATAACACCCGGGAGAACCCGGATTTTCACTCTCTTGTGAGAAGCTGGCAGGAATTTTCATGAGCGTCAGGACCGGTCGAGACCAACAGGAATGCCCACATCTGCTGCGCTGGCCGTCAGGGGGAGCCTGCAGCCCCAGAAGGTGGTGGGGCACGCCCTGGCCCACTCCCAGCCTCCTGTTTGGACCCTGACTGTATCCCTTGGAGACCCGAGTGGCCATCTTGGCCTTGGGGGCTGCTTCTGGGGCAGCTGTGCTGACTCCCAAGGGCCCCTCGAGGCTCCATCCTTTCAGAATCCCAGCAGGTGGCAGTGGACCACAGACCTCCTCTCCACGCACACGGCCCCTGCCTGAAGCGCCCTCAAGGGGACCTCAGGCCAGGCAACAGGAGCCATGAACACAGGGCCTGGGACAAAGGTGATTGGAGGACAGAGCAGCCCCCAGACCTGCGGCTGGGCACCCCCAGCGCTCCGTCCAGCTGCAGTTGTGGGAAGGGATGCGGCCCGTCCCAGGTGGACCAGGAAAGAAGAAAACTGATCCCCACGTCCTGCCATGGGTCACGGGGTGGGTCCCTACACACACCACATACACACCAGTGCACACACCTCACACACAGCACCATATATCACACACACACACACCAGTGC